>NC_081148.1:16956952-17256952 GCF_958295425.1 Solea solea
CTTTTCAAACACAGAGCTTTTATTCCCTTCCTTCTGCTCACACACTCTTCAACTACTAACGGTCTGTCCTCTGTTGCCATCTTGCAGCTGTGCGGTTTTCATCTCAAGTTGGTTTACAGCTGGAGCAGCAGTCCATGTGCCCTCAGATTAACGTTGGGGAGGATCGTTTCCCAGGTGGATTCCCATAATTTGTCTTCTTTATATATGTGACGTTCACCCTGAAAAACAAAACATCATATTACTAGTCTTATTTCAGATAATTACAGATAATTACAGAACATACCTTATAATATACAATTATATTTTCTGATTTTTCAGCTTCTGAAATGTGAATATGTTCTGGTTTCTTTGACATTAAATTAAATGTCTTTGGTATGTTTGAGGATGTCGTGATTTTGAGTGTTTGGGAAACAGTGACTTCAGATTGACAGATTAATGTAATTAGTGATAATTGCCTCCCTAGTTTAAAGTAAATATTTGCCATGTATCAACTGCAATTTATTGTATAGGATCACTCGCTATAGATTTGACTTCATAAAACATTACCTGAATAATAAGTATAGGTCTTTCACTACCAGAAATCAACTCAAAACGTTGGTTTTATTTTCAATTAAAACACTCTTCTGTCCCCCAGGATTTTATATTATGTCCCAGTTCCACATTGCTGAGCTGGCAAGACGAGGCACTATTAAAAAAGTTGTTGGATCATCTCCTCAGCATGTTGCTTATCAAATAGGCCCAGCATTCAACTTCAGAATCAACACAAGGTGAGGTGGTGGGCGTTACCATGGAGATGTGTGAGTGAAGACTGACACCTGGTGGCTGTACTGGTGTAGAGCCTTTTACCCTGTCCATGGTCCTGAATGTCAGAGCATGGTTTACATACAATTTAAAACTGATTCAAATGCAAATATTGTATTTTACATAGTGAAACACATTGTTAAAAGAATGAGTAAATATTGAGATATTATTTGGTCTTGACTGCAATTCATATTTCATATGAGTTCATCCTGTTTGTTTCAGGTCAGCTTATCCTCTGGGGCTGCCAGAAGAGTTTGCTTTTGTGGCCGTGATGCGCATGAGTGCCAGCACCATTAACAAAAACTGGAATATTTGGCAATTGCAGGATGTGAATGGCAACGAGCAACTGGCCATCAGACTCAACGGGGAGTCCAAGTCTCTGGAGTTTACCTTCACAGCTGTGGACAGTGTGAGGCAGACTGTTGTTTTTGGCCCCTTGACTTTACTTTTCAATGATCAGTGGCACAGAGTGCTGCTGGATGTCAGCAGACGCTCTGTTACCCTCTTTGTGGACTGCGCCATGATCGGGTCTCAGAGCATTCCACCCAGGCAAAAAGTCAGTCTGGATGGCTTCACATTGATTGGAAAACTCAAGGACAACCCAGTGATGGCAACTCTGGTACGTTTGCAAGGTTGTAGCACCAAGAACAGCTTTGGCAACTCATAATACCCAAAAATACAGCCAAAAGATTCAAGTAATATTTAAGTGTTTTATATCACTAAATTTCCAGTTTGTTTAAGGTTATATTACCTTCACTACATTCAACAATTAGGATCATTATGAATGTGGATTATGTTAAAATCTTATCTGTTAGTTAATAAATTTTCATCATTTAAAAAAAAAATACTGATATTGCTAGACAGCCTTTTTTCCTCCATATGTGGACTGTTTTACCTTTTCTTTCTTCATCAGAGACTATAGGAGACAGATGATACTGTGAAAGTGAATTACTTTAAAATTCTACACTCTGATCCTAATTATACATGTGATTGCTATGAGCAGACTTTCAAGGCTTGGGAATCCCTGTCATTTCTCACCATGTTGTTTTGTTTGTTTGTGTGTGTGTGTACTGTGTGTGTGTGTGTGTGTGTGTGTGTGTGTGTGTGTGTACTGTGTGTATTTGTTACCTCTTAAGTACATTTTTTGGCATAAAAACACATAATGAGGCATAAACTATACTTCAACTGAGGACCTGGTTCATGAATGATTTGTTTATGCTTTATAAATAAATGGAAGTCAATAGGAATCCTTAGAAGGACTTTCTTTACTCATCGGATAGACAACTTTATCATCACCTATCACTGTGGGGACATTTGGTCTGGTCCCCACAAGATTAAAGGGCTTTTTCAGGGTATAATGATGATGGTGATGTTGAACAATAATAATAGTTATTTTTATTGTACTAGTTTTGTCCAAAGGGTTTGAGTCTTTATTAATATAGGGCTAGGCAATAATTCATTAACAATATATGTTGTGATATTATTCCTTCAATATCAATATATCAAACTTTCAGTGCATTTTCTAGTGTTAAGCACAGTGCAAACACACTTTTAAACAAAACACATCATTGCTATTTAACAAGTGTTGTTTTTTTAATCGTGATATGCTTGTGTCCATATTCACCACCCCTATACTAATGTTTAGATAATGAGTCCCAATATTGTCCAAACATAACATGCTTTCTGCATCCAGATGTTGGGACAGGCTGTAGACTATGACAGTGTTATACATACTTTGTCTGTTATGATGATGCTGTGCTAATGTCTTATCTTACTTCATTTATGTATCTCTGAAGTTTGACCTACAATCAATGCTGATTCACTGTGATGTGACTCGAGCCAGGGCGGAGGCTTGTCTTGATCTCCCAGCCAGGACATGGGTAAGAATGCTAATATAATGAATCATAATCTGAGTCAGAACTTTGAACTATAAGTTTTTTAAAACACTGGGTTATTTAAATGAGCCAGAGTTGTAGTTAATGGAGAAGAAAATCAAGTATCCAAGTACTTTGGCTCCACTAGTCTCCATATAATAATTATCTGATTAGTCTAGTGCACAAATTAGAATTGTCCCACTAAAAAGCAAAAACAGAGTCTTAGCAGAAAAATCATCCACTCATCCTGCCTATTGGTGGTGTCTGTGGTGTGGCCCCTCCCCGTAGTGTCTCCTCTGCAAAACCGCCAATCACTTCCTGTATAACCCAGCAGGGCATGAATAAACATGAGCTCCTGATGGCTGTGGGACTGCGGATGGTGTAGATAGCTGAGGGGGATTCAGTTGGGTTGTTTTGTCAGGGTCTCCTTCAGCCCATCAATTCCCAGAGAAAGGAATACAACTTTTACCTTTCCTGCCCTTGGGGAGATCATGGATCGGGCCCTGAACATTAGAGGGCCACTGCTGGTGCTGCTCCTGCAGCTTGTCCTTATTTGCTCCTCTCAAGTAAGACTTATGTCTCCTCTCTCTTTGTGTGTCCTCTTTGTTTGTCTCTATAGGCTGATGTGACAGAGGTTCAGGTGAGTGTTCTCCTGGTTCTTGTGCTAAATGACAGAACTCCAATTGAAGCTGTGGCAAAATGTTGGATTGGTTTTATTTACTACATTTATTGGACTTTTGTCCTGGGGAAAAAAAAGTTAAGATGTGCCACTTTTTGTCTGTAGTTTCCTCTGAAACACTTTTTTATTGCAAAGTTGTGTCTATTGCAAATTTCTGGAAGTAGAAATAATCTCTTTAGGGTGTACACCATTTCAGTATATCTAAGATATAGTCTTTTCTTCTGGTAGTGCACCTGTTCATGTATATGTATGTATATATATAGTCCATGCAGTAGTATATCTATGTAAAGAATAACACACATTTTCAGACGTTTAAGCTGATATTACTATATTACTATAATTTTACGTAGCGGAATGAAGGACCTCCTGGCCCTCCTGGACCTGCAGGTGTCCCAGGAATTGACGCCGTTTCTGTAAGTGTTATTTGATATGTAACATTGTCCATATAGTGCACTAAAGAATCCAGAATGGCTTCTGTTAAAGCCTTGAATTTCTTCTATTGCAGGGGGAAAGGGGAGCAGATGGCGAGGATGGACTTCCCGTAAGTAAAACACATGATGAAATTTTTCAAGAATTATACTGTATATCTCCATTGTTCTTCACAGTAGAGTTGATTGTTTGTTGAATCATTGCATTTAGGGACCTGATGGTGATTCAGGTAAACCCGGCTCCTCGGGATTACCTGGAATACCTGGAAATGACGTGAGTGCTCCGTGTTTTATATTTGATGCAATCGATGTTTGTTTCATTAATAGCCAAACCTGCAAGTGGGTGGACCTACAAAATCTCTGATCCTCCCACCATATAGTTTATGTTAGCGCTCATTAGTCCTGAGTGGCCAATGACATTTTAGATTTAGAGAAGAGGGGGGGGGGGATATATGTGCAAAAATGTGAGGAATTTATGAAGCAGGATGAAGAAATCCAAATTTCCTTTTTAACAGGATAAATACAGACCTGAGTGTAATTAACCTGGGCTTCACTCTGGGTTTAACAGAGGGGTAGAAAAACACTGTAACATAATACTAGTGCTGATGACAAAGAGGTGCTGTAATATGTGAATTAGTTCACCGTATCATTTTAGGTAGATGAAATATCTGTTTATTTACACACTCATGACGGAAATGTCTGCTTTTGTGTTTACTGGTTTCATAAAATGTGGTTCATTGACTGTTATTCCTCTACATCCACAATGATTGAGGAAAAACAATGGCGGCTTTGTTCTGTGTACGCTGTTCGTGTCTCCTGTTGAGAATCCTCAAAACAGTGTGGAATGATTTCTGTCAGTGGGCTTGTTTGCAGAGCTGGAGGAATGTTGCCCTCTGTCCTGGTGCTGACTCTTTTCTGTATGCTTGTTAAGTTGAACGTATATCACAAAACTGAGGGTGAATTTTGACATTGCTGACCAGCATGAAGCAGCAGTGCAGTTTATATTTGAAACCTATTGTCATCAAGTTAATCCCAGTTATGAAAACCCCCCCCTACCACTGCAGAAATCATTCCCAGAGACCGGATTGGGAACCACAGATGGGTCGTGGGAGATTTTTCCAGCCTTTTACTTAAGATTTATTTGTATATATTTAAAATATCATGCACAAAATGAGTTGTGTTTGTTTATCTCCTATAAATGTCCGGTTTGTCTATTCAGAAATACAATTACAGTAAATTGTGATTCCAGTCTTGATTGTTTGTCATTTAAAAGAAAAACATTCTCATATGAAAAGTTTAAGCAAAACTGCAGACCTTTGTTATGATGTATTAGTTAAGCCTGATGTCTCCTCTCTGCAGGGTCTGACTGGCCCTGTTGGAGATCCTGGGTCCGACGGTCCCCCAGGACAGAAAGTGAGTGACTAATGAGCCTGCTTTAGGGACTGTGAGTGCTATAGTGCCAGGATGATTTTCAGTCTTTTGGCATGGGCAACAGGAGCTGCGCCGCATAAGCCAATTCCTCTTGACAAATGAGACTTAATCCGACAAGTCTTCTTGTGTAATCTCAGTGAAGAATGAAGCTCCAACGCGTCTTCATTAAGCTAAACATTGCCAGGTCAGATGTGTTTAACGTGGTCATGTGATGAGCTGCAGGAATGTTAACTTGCTCTGTCCACAGATTCGAATACCGCTCAATTTTACCTGAACACACTAGTGTTTCAGTGTTTGTCTCAGGATTCATGAATCCAATGCATTTACCCATGAATCTAATGTATTTGTCTTCATCTTGTAGGGTGAACCTGGGAAAGCCGGACCTCGTGGGACAGCTGTGAGTAGCATTTCACTAACAACTCTGCTTGTGCACCAATCCGATTGGATTACATTAGATCTGAAACGCGTCCCAAGACGTCCAACGTCCCACACAAACACACATAAAATAATGTATATTTGACATCAAACATAGGAGACCACATTACATCGAACCTTATAGATGAACAATTGATCAATAGGTTACATCATGGTGCTCTATATTTTGTTTTTTTCAATGTCACACTGAGTCATACTGTCTCTCCTCAGGGTGTTGGACCAGATGGACCCCCCGTAAGTCATTTAATTATTTTATACAAGCTATAGCACAGTTCATGTTAATTAACTTGTGTCTTTATCCAAGTACTTTTTGATATTTATCACCTGAAATGTGACTTACAGGGACCACTTGGGCATGGAGGACTTCTAGGTGAAGTGGGAAAAGTTGGACCACCTGTGAGTAGAGTTAGAGCTGTAGAATTTATATTTATATACAGTATATATATATTTTTTTTAAACAAGGATTAGCAGCTAGAAAATCTACAGATACACTGTGCAGCCACAAATTGAAACTATAGTAAAAAGTTTTGAAATAGTGACTGAACGTATAGGTTTTTCTCACAAAGTCTAAAAAAACATAATAAGTCACACTAAAAATTACAAGTTAAGTAGTTAATTTGAATAACGTGCCGTAAGACAATTTAAAGTGACACTTTATATTACAGAACTTAGCAGTACTTTGTCATCAAGAGAAATTTTTCACTTATTTTTATTATAATGTTAGCTGCACTACTTATGGATATATATATATATATATATATATATATATATGTTAGGTTAGAAGTCATCTTCTAAGCCTGTAGTACATGAATGATTTGGGGCTTATTGTAATTCAAGCTTTTTTTTCCCCTCTGAAGCAGGAAATACTGAAGAGTTAGTTTTCTTGTGTCTTATTTTTTAACACTTCTTCTCTCCTTCATAGGGTGCCATAGGTGTGAGAGGACCACAGGGACCTCGAGGACCAACAGGGCCCAGAGTAAGTGGCTTCTTTTGACAAGTCACAAGATTTGCCAGTGAATACATTTAACTTTCTATTTCACATGGCTCAGTGACATGGTTCAAATAGGAAATCAATTTTCAGTGTAAACTGTAAATTTCCCCCTCAATTTCAGGGCGCAGCTGGAATGCTTGGCAGTGCTGACCTGGTAATGCTTTATTTCCTGAAAATTATACATGATTTTTGTTGAATAAAATATGAGATCTATTTACTTACATTTAAATGTCATTGTTTAGTGTCCAAACTCTTGTCCACCTGGAACTTCTGGACATCCGGGCCTTCCTGGCATGAAGGTGAGAAGAGCAGTGAAAGTGTTAGTGACAGATTAAAAGAGTCTATGTCTCTAAATGTAGTTTTTTTTCCTTTCCTGTAACTCTTTTTATTCCCTCCATGTTTTCAGGGTCACAAAGGTGTAAAGGGTGACGCAGGAGAACCAGGAAAACAAGGACACAAGGTAAAGCATTTCTAAACATACCATATGTACCAAAAAACACATCTGGTCAGTGAATTTATACTCACATAAGACGGCGTAAATACTGTAGTTACTGGGTTTATTTCTCTCCACGACTGTCACACGTGTCAGTGTTCCACATGAGGAAAAACGATCCCTGTCCCAAATGTGAAAAAGTGATTCCAGGAACCGTTGAGACAAGTATTATTTGTGTTGCTCTATTTCTATAGAGGAAGTGATACATGCCTGTTTGTAATGCCTCTGACTTCCTGTAATGTACAGTGATTTATTGGAAATGTTTTTCAAGCACAACTTCCCTCCCCCTCTAATGTGTCCATGCACTATATAAATGGAAATGAGTCTGGGCCTATCCCCCTTTATCACCCAGTGCCAGGATATGATTTACTGTCATTCTGTGCTCTGTCCCCGAGAATGAATTTTTCCTCCAAGGAAACTTTCATTTCAGATGCCTTTTGCCTGTTTTTTATTCCCAATTTCACAAATATGAAGATGCTTACAGTCACCGATAGAATACCCGGAGGTTTTGCTGTGGCAAAGCAAGTTATTTCCTGATATTGAGGAGCAATGTTGAGATATGAAAGAACATATTTTAAATACTGCAGTTTGACCCATTTATTTACAAAAACTTGTTAAACAGTCAGACTAACTAATTATGACAACGTTAACTCTCTTCCATGCAGTATGAAGCAAACATGTTTTGACCTTTTAAATCATGTTCATTTCTGTTTGGTTTGGCAATATTCAATCCTCCACTATGTATGGTTTACATGCTCTAATAGCCACTTCTACTGCACATAACATTTAATGAAAGTTCCCTGATAGCCACAGCCTCTGACTCAAACCATTATCCCATTATCTTTCAGTGGATATGCCTCCGTGGGTCTATCACAAAGTCAGCGTATAAATTATTTGCAATTTGCAAACTCGGAGTAGGGTAATTTGGAGTTAAATTGCTTGCTTTCTCCCTCCCCTCGCAATCCATTAAGAAGTGGATATTAAACACATCCCAGAATGGCTGCTTCATTCTCTAAGTAACACAAAGTTGATTGGAGCAGCACACTCATTTCCCTGCAAAAGAGAGGCACTGATGGGAGGCCAATTGTGTTATGTCTTAGGATTTGGTTTGACTTTGCTGTGTATACTTTCACCCGATGAACTTAACACATTTATTTTCTTTTTACTCAGGGTGAGGAAGGAGAACAGGGAAGTTCAGGAGAGGTCGGAGCCCAAGGACCGAGGGTGAGATACCGTGACTGTTGAATGATGAATTTACCTCTTCACTGAGTCAGGTTCGCTGTTTTTCTGCTTACTGAGGCACCTGTTGGATCCATTGTTCTTCTAGGGCTCTCAGGGAAATCGTGGAGCCATGGGGATGATGGGCCCCAAGGGTGAGCTGGTAAGTATGTTTATTGTTTTTAAGCGCCTATACGGTTTCTGAATTATTTTCAAATTCACAGTGAAATCCTTTTCAGTATTATAAAATCCTTTATACAGAATGCATTAGTGATTCTAATTCTGGTTTTCTGACAGGGACCTCGGGGTCATGATGGAGAACCAGGTCCCCAGGGTGTCATGGGAGCAACTGTGAGTTAGTACCCCAGTGTCAATCAAATCAAATACCATATGTTTAAGTCATGAAACATGCGATTCAATTCATAATTTCAGGGGGATCAAGGTCAAAGAGGTGCGATGGGTGAGCCTGGGCCTACAGGTGAAAAGGTTGGTTGACACACATTTGCAAATGTCATGAATAAGTAAGTGTTCAGTTAAGTTATGAAATGGACTAATTGAATTGTGCACCTGTATTGTTTAGGGTACTCTAGGGTCAAGAGGAATCACAGGTGTGCCAGGTCCCAAAGGAGATGCTGTAAGAGCCTGATCATTAATGACAAATCAACTTGTTTCTCTCCACAACAAACTCATATTGTTTTGTCCATTTTAATGACCAGGGTTTATCAGGTCCAGATGGTCGAGAAGGTATACCTGGGATGCCAGGAGCAAAGGTACTTTTACAACTTAAATATGCAGTACAGTATATTCTGTTACTACAACAGGACTCTACTGTTTTGTTGCTAGGAGCACTATCCGCTTAATTTATTCACTGTCTGTTCCTCTGCAGGGAGGCATTGGAAAGTCGGGCGTTCCTGGAGAGGTCGGACTTCAGGGGTTTCCTGTGAGTATGACCTTTACCCCCGAACTGTCAAGACTGACTCTGATGATTGGATGCACCTGAGTAAACTGCCCAGGAGCAGTTCCAAGCACCGTACCTCCAACATGCAATAGCACAACAACTCATCGCTACATCTATCTATAAATGCAAGGAACGTCTGTCCGTCAAACGCGTTGCATGATAGGCTTCAAATTTAGTGGCCGACTTACTACAGGCACCAGTGTGTGCGGTGCCGACTCTGACGTTGTTTGGACAAGAAATTAAGCAAAACTCACACATTTAATCCCACTACACTCAGTATTAAACACTTAGAGATTACTGTCTTCTTCAGGCATAGATGCAGCATTTATCACCTGATTTAAATACACTTTTGACACCATAAGCTTATTTATGGTCAAGGCCTCCAGTAAAAACATGTCTCCCCTAATAAACCAGCTTTTTGTTTAATGCTCCAATGTTTCTTTTGTTTTTCAGGGGATGCCTGGTACATATGGACCAAAAGGCTTGAATGGCCCTAAGGTTGTTTGAAGCTGTTTAAATCCATTATTTCTTGCATTAAAATAAATTGCCAAAGTCTAAAGGCGGTGTGATTGTTTCCGTGCAGGGAGATTCTGGTGAACCAGGCTTTGCTGGAACAATAGGACCTGCTGGCAAAACAGTAAGTATGAGCAGCCATGTTGAAACTCTAGCCTGATCTCTGTCACCTCTTTTGTTCCAATGTGTTATTTTACTGTCACTCTACAGGGTGAGCGCGGAGAACAGGGAGAGGGCGGATCTGTTGGACCCATTGGTGAACCAGTGAGTATTATTTTTAGCTGAATTATTTGCAATTTCTCCTGACGTTAACTTCATGCTGAACTCTTTGATTTCTGATCATTTTCTCTTTCCTATAGGGAGCTATAGGAGCGCAGGGTCCTGTAGGTTCATCTGGAAAACTAGGCGCCAGGGTAAGTTACAAACACAACAAAGTTGAATTAAATTTAGATGTAAAAGAAAGGACATGATTTGAAAAATCAAATTAAAATGTGTGACAAAACAGCATCATGATGAAAATCTGCAGTGCTGCATGAATTCAATGGTCCAAAATCGTTGCTCTGCAGATGAGAAAATATGTTTTGGTTTTTTCAAATATGAATTATATTGCCATTGCAATAACCCTCAAACACCTCTGGGGAATACATACACAAGGTGATGATTCCCTCTTGGGTTTTTGATACTTTGAAAACAAGAAGCCTAAAAAAGGAGGGAAACACAGGGTAAATCGTCGTGGCTGCGGTTTCTCTGGAATGTCTCAGAGAATAGATTGGGCCTGGATCTCACATGAGGTCTATTTTCACAGTAAGGGGAGAGCGGTGTGCAGCAGACTGAATGAGCCCTCTGTTCTCCTGGCATTCCTCAGACAGTCAGGCAGCGATCAAAGAGGGAATGGCACATGCAAATAACCCGCAGAGAATAAGTAGCAATACGAAGCTTATATGAGCACATGTGTGGGAGAGAACACAGCATATCCTTTTGGTTCAAACTGGAGTTATTTACCAGTAAAACAATAGAGATACAAGAGGTGTTTTTGCAACACGTAAAGATGTTATGTTTCCTTTAATAACTTAAATTGAGTGTTTTGTCTTTTAAAGGCTGCTCTGTGTGGATACCAACCCATTTCTTATAACTGCTTCGATGTTTATCCTCCCTTCTCCTTCTGTTATTTATAATAGGGACCCATAGGTGACCCTGGACTTCCTGGTCTCCCTGGTCCCTCTGGTCATCCTGGGGTGAAAGGAGAGCGGGTAAGAAAACACTGTGCCACCATGCAGAGACCTTGTCAGGATTATTGTCTTGTAAACTAAGAGAGATTTATGTTGAGCAAGAAACAAGATGATTAGCTCCCTCTAGTGTGGACAAATTGAATAGTCTTCCACCACTCATGTAATGATCGTTCACTTCTAACACACTTACTTTTTTAATTAAAGGGAGAACGTGGAGAAGCAGGACCCAAAGGAGACCAGGTATGAAATGCTAATGCGGAGACATTCTTTCTTAATAGTAACGCTTCATTGTCTGCATCATTTACAATTGATGTTTTCATAGGGAGCACAAGGTGATGAGGGAAACCCTGGTGACAAAGGCGATGGTGTAAGTTGTTAAGCCAGCACTGTCAATTTAACAATTTTAATCTTCATAATGTACTTACAACAGTATTGTTTTTCAATCCCTGTTGTTGTGCTGATGGTAGGGTGAATCGGGAGAATCTGGAACCAAAGGGGAGGTGAGTTTGAAGAAATTGCTTCATTGTGGTTTCTCAGTATTTTTTCCTGCAATGTCAAACCACAGAGATGCAGTTTTGTGAGCGTGTCCTTTTCTGTTAAGGTTGGCAACCTTGGCGAGACTGGAAAACGAGGTCCTGAGGGTAGTCGAGGGCAGCCTGGCATCGAGGGGCCTTCTGGCTCACCTGGACCCCGGGGCATGCAGGGAAACAGAGGTCCACCTGGAGTCAGAGGGTCCCAGGGGCCTGCGGTAAGTCTGAGAGAAAACACCCCAGGTTGAGTCTCAAGAAAGTGTATAAAGAGAACAACATCACCTGTGTAGCACCATGACAAAGTTAGAAGAAAAAGCTACTGACTATCTTTACCACAACTGCCAGGTTTAGTTTAGTTTGATATATATATATGATATGAATAAATATGATGTTACATTATCATATTTAGAAGTGTACAAGGCCCTATAGTCTGTGATGAGTTAAGTTGAAATCATTTATTTGAAAATTCTTGGCCAGGAGAACAGAGGTAACACCAACACTACCTGCAGTCCTCAAGATGACACATAATCATTTGTCCAATGACGTCTGACATATGTCATTAGAGTCAGACAGACACAGACCCTCTCTGAATCATCTCCCACCATCTTTGGGTTGCATCAAGCTCTGATTGGCTTCTTACTGTCAATGAATGAACACAATCGCCTTTTTCTTGGAGCCAACCTTGAAACTAGCTCAGTCTGAACAATGACATGTTCTCTTAAGAACTGGACTTTCAACTCACAAGGGCTCCATGTTTATAACAAATAACATTTAAAACGCACTGAGGTTGAAGAATTTGTAAGGTAATTAGTTACAATACTGTAATTAATGCCTCTGCCTAATTAATATCCCTCACCTCACACTTCCCTTCCACAAGTGTGTTGGAGAAACTAGCCTTCAGTCAGCTCTATAGAGAGCGCCATTTTGGACCTCCATGTTTTTACAACAGCGGCCTCAGTAGATCGGACTTGGCTCCCGATTTAATTTAAAAGGCTCATTCTGGGGTGATGCAAAATCAATTAAAAGTCAATCAATTAAAGTGCACCTGATTGTATTATCAGTGTACAATGGGGTGATTGTACATGAATTAAAATATAAGTATGTAAGTATTTCACTTAAACTTTACACACTGGACCTTTAAGTCTAATGTGAAGAGTGGGGAAGAGGACTGTAATTTAATATATATAGCTTTATCCTGCTACTGAACACTGAATTTCTCTCTCGTGAACACAATAAAAACAGTTTATATTATAATTGTATTCACAAAATCAGTATCTTGCAATGATAAATAGAAATAAATTCATTCAGCAGTTGTTGTGTAATCCTGGTAACAGACAGCCCTAAAAACATAACCTCCTTGGCGGAGCTAAGACAAAAAAGGAGTTCATTTATTTATTTTTTTTGACTTGATAACAGTTCTGCAGAGCCATGATATGAATGATTCAGACGCTGTAATGAAATCATCTCTTTCTTTCCAGGGCAAAGAGCCAAGTGATCAGCACATCAAACAAGTTTGCATGCGAGTCATGCAAGGTAAGACAGACGAGCCTTTGACCCCCATGTACCAATTTTCTTACACCTCATTTCTTGAGTTTAATCTTTCCCCCGAATGCCTTATTACACGATTACACAAAGAGCCGCCACCTATGGTGTCTCATTGATCTGGGCAGTTGCTGAATACTGTCCGGATCAATGACGCTCTACAGTATAATAACCAAAACATGAAATAAGCTTTGGCCTTTTTTTGCATTTGATAGATGAAAAATTCCTTCTCTGAGCTTTAGAAATGTTCCGCTGAAGTCACAACCTCTGTTCTCTTTATTCGTCTTCACAACTCATCTCCTATGTTCATGACTTTTTTATGGGCGATGTGCTGAAAAATTAATTTCACCTCCAGCAAACCTGTACTCCTCCGCTCCAAGCAAAGAGTCTGCCTAGAAAGGAAATCTTGAAAAAGAGCAGTCGAGCAGCAGCGGCATGAATTTTCATCAGCAGCCAGGAAACTGAAATCTTAAGTGCAAAGTACCGTAAAGCAAGGAGCCATGGGGGATTAATAATAGATCATTTGTACCATGACTACATATTTCCTGTCAGTGATTGCTCAAAATAAGTAGTATTATTATCTGTTTTCTGATTAATTTATGGGGAAAAACTAGAAAAACTATCATGAGTTTGGTTTCACCTCGCTCTGAGGCTGCTGGACAATCTTTCCACTGTGTGGTGCTGTGTTTAAAGCAATAACAATGTTGACGTCAACAGCGTCATGGAACTCTTTCTATTTTTGCTTCAACAGAACAGCTGGCCCAGTTAGCAGCTAGCTTAAGGAGGCCAGAATCCGGCGCAGCTGGTTTACCTGGAAAACCTGGACCTCCAGGGCCTCCTGGGGCTGCAGGAGACAACGGCTTCCCCGGGCACTCCGGAACGAGGGGTCTCCCGGGACTCAAAGGGCCACCAGGACCTCTAGGATTGAAAGGACCAAAAGGTAAAATGATTTAGTGTCTGGTTTCTCTTCATAGGGTTGATATGAAAGAATCATCTTTGTATATCAATATTTTTTTTTATCATGTCATGTGTATTACAGGCGAAATAGGAGACAGAGGCTCCAGAGGGCCCACTGCACGAGGACCCAAAGGTCAACCAGGACCTCCTGGATTTCCAGGTGAGTACATTTTACCATTTCAATCAGGAGTGACATACATGAAAAATACAAATAAAAAGTATTACAGATTTAAAAGATCAAAGGGCTGATAGTGTTCAAAGAGGTTTTGGTACTTGGACTTGGACTTCTTCCAAAGCCCAGTCACTGGTGGTGAAGGTGGTGAAGTGACGCTATGATGCTGATGAAGCATGAAGAATGATGGATCTGATGACACTGTGAAGACTTGGTGGTAGTGGGGAGGTGGAGGGTGAGCATGACAGCACAGTGAGAGAACGGAGACCAAAAGAGATGCATTTAAAAAAAAAAAAAAAAAAAAAAAAAGCAAGGAGATGATAACAAGGCACTAACAAGGCAGGCATGTTGTTATTTTGGCAGATAAGCTCAGATGATAAACAGCATTCATATTCTAGGAAATTACAGCTTTCTTGAGTGACAGTGTGCGCGTTTGAGGAGATGAAAGGATGAAGTAAAAGAGTGAAACTATGATCAAAGCGTTCAACAGTCGTCGTCTTCCTGACTGAACTTGCACTGGCGCTTCATTTATACCCGCTACCTCACTCCCAAATGCTCAATTTTGCAAAAAATGTGCCGACTTCTCACTTGATTTACATCAGTAAACATTTTCACGAGGAGTTGATGGTCTCCAGCAATAGTTTCAGGTCTTCTTCCACAGAACATGGTTTCAATTTTGTGATGTGTGAAAGGAAAAAGGTTTTCTCATCTTTAGATGTTTCCTTGCTCCAACACACCTGATTCAAATGAATGGGTCGTTGTCCATCTGAAAACGTGCAGCGGAGTGGGTCCCCAGGACCAGGATTCAGAAACACTGCTGCTTTAGGGGCCTGGTTGCAGATGGCGTCTGTGACAAATCACTTGTCTCAAGTCTTCAACACAAGTTTAGATTCTTATGGGTATTGGTTTTTACTGGTCATAAAGTCTCTGCAGAAGACAAAACCCTTACCTGCCTTGTTAGCCATCAAAAATGTCCTAAAGTTAAGTTGTGAGACAAAAGGAAGCGGTTCTCTGAAGTACATTTTTGATCACAGGTGAACCAGGCAAATCCGGCTATGGTCAGGATGGTCGGGACGGGCAGAGGGGACCCCCTGGAACTCATGGACAGCCCGGTGCACCTGGATCTCCTGGTGCAGCTGGTCCTAATGGTTACTGTGACCCGTCCTCCTGCAACCTCCAGGCAGGAGCTGCTCACCAGTCTCTGGATGTGAAGGGGCCTGCAGGGAACTAAGAGACACACTGGCAGAGACAGAAAGACTGTTGGATTATCTCCCCTGAGCACAAAACATTTTTCACACTCCCTTCCCTTGGGCTGCGGTTGTTATGGCGCCTTCAATCCATTAACCTCTAGACTTGTGAGCATGTTGTTGTGCCAGCTGCATCTCCATCAGAAGGAGCCTTCTGTAAAATAAAAAAAGAAAGAAAAGAAAACACAAAACATGTTTTCTGTGCTACCAGAAAGATGTTTTGATTCATTCAGGGCGAGGGTTCAAATTAACGAGTTCAAATGAAATGATGAGTGTTCATCCCACTCTCCTTGCCTGCGTTTTCTTGTCCTCTTCTCGATTTATGCTCTTTTCTCATATAGAAGCTCCTCCACTCTCTCACACAACACTTAATAATCACCCAAGTCAAATCAGAAGCGCTTGTGCACCAAAGACTCACCAGCAGAGACCATCTTTCGATTTTTGCACGTCTCAACATCTTTTCAGTGCAGTGGTTCAAAATAAAAAGGAGAGCGGACGAGGCTGTTATCAAGTCACACTGACTTCAGTTTATGTTGTAAATCTGTAAAAAAAAGAAATGTTTGAATTTGTGGTTTTATTTCCTACAAACAACCTAGTGTGAGGTTTTGCCTCAATGTACAGTAAGAGAGTGCAACTGTGCAGATACGGGAATATATTTTAGGAATGAAGGAAATAAGAAATAAAGAAAGCGACACACACTCTGTTTATTTATTCCCTACACTTCATCATCCTGTTATTTTTGTGAAAATTACCGACATAAATGTTCTCAATTTCCCCCCAAATGTGTTCACCTGAAATAAAAACAAACAAATATTATAGCTTCCCATCATACCACATTGTTTTCACCAACAGATGGAACTTCTCAAACAGGTAAAAGAAAAAAGACCTTGCAGTAGAATAGTTTAATTTAATCTGTCTCCATGTCAAGAATTAACTTGAAATCTCAAAAAAATATCACAATTCAATAAGTTTCATACATTTTGAATAGCTTAAACCGTATTAAATATAATCAGAAACAAAAACAAAAACAGCAGTCATGGCAGAAATAAACTTTTGAACAAATAACTCTTGTTAGAGGTCGCAGTGATCATAACAGAAACCGTGTTCAGCAAGAGAAAATACAAGAAAAAAATCACTGAATAACATTTATTGCACAAGTGTAAGACAGGTGCCATTAGTCAGTGTCGATAAAAGATGTTGAAAAAGAAAGAAAACGGTGTAAAGTGTAACCTCTGATACTTGGTAACCACATACATGCTAAATTACTGCCTCTGCTCTTTATCAACACTTACCTAAAGCCAACTGACACTGGCTTCTTTTATTTTTCCTTCAGTGAAAGGCAACGGTTAGTGTTGATATTTAGTTTTTAATAAAACTAACTAATGATGTAGATGTGGTTAACCAAGAGTGAGGTAGATATCCAGCGAGACAAAAGAGTTTTTTAAAGACACGCAGAGGCCACGCAGCAAATATGAATGACAATAAGAGCAGCAGGCAGACATTTTTTAATCCACGGGGCCATGCGGAGAGGCTTATCCCTTTTCTCCCTCATTGAAAGCATATCTACAAGATTAGACTGCATGTGGCAATGGATCAGGTTATGTCACTGTAACATCATCAACAACAACAACAACAACGACGACAACGTCACACTGATGTTGGCATTTTAGCTGAGGTTTTGCATCTATTTTTGTGAATATCATGAGATGTTACACGTTTCACTAAACATCACTTTTCTATTTGACATTTTCTACTTATAATAAAATGGACTTAAATGGCCGGCAACCAAATGGGCTCTGACATCAGCTACCATTTTCTGTTCTCCTTAGTTATCAAACTGTGACGCTAAATTAATTAATTTAATACAATTTAGGCAGGGAGCTTTTTCTCTGATCAGTGCAGCAGAGAGTCCACAAATGAGTTTGCCGTTACTGTTTCATTTGAATTAATTCAAGGTCTATGCTGCTGTCTCCAAGGGGGAAGCCATTACGCCAAATATGAAAATCAGTGGGATCAGAAAGCAGTAGTCAATAGAAAGGAAGGATTTTATGAAGCTTATAACCCAAAGAAGGATTGTTTTTCATGCACATTACAAGTGACGACAACATGAATGCATATCCAGCAGGGGGCGCTTTGAACTCACGAATGAGGTTGTTGGCATACACAGGTTTTTAGTTCCCCATCTAAAATCATACCCACTCATACAGATCAAATTTAACAGATGAATCTAAGCTGCCATGCAGAGGAAAGTGTTTAAAAAAAAAGAAAGAAAGGAAAAAAAAGCGCTCTGCAGCTGCAGAATACGATGCGTTATAATTTACATGTGTAAGAGAAGGGTGACGACTTTCTGTGATGTGAGACGCGAAAGGAAAAAGGGGGGGGGGGGGGGGGAAAGTGTCAAACAGATCTTAAAAAGATGAAATAAAGAAAGTGCCAAGTTCTTAACATCGTCAAGTGTCAGATACACCCACAGAACTTTTCAAACATTAATCACAGCAGGGCACTTAAAAGTAAATGTAAAGTCTTTGAGTCAAACTTTCATTTAAACAGTGCTCACAGTGAACGCCCATGTACAGAACATATTTAATTGTTTCACGTTGTTATATACGTTAATAAAGATGATTTTAAACATCAAATTTCTCAAAATCTTTAAACAGATCCATGATTGAATCTTTAATCTATAAATAAATGACTCTGTGGTAAATTGGAATTTCTTTTTTCCTTTTTTTTTGTTTGGGGAAAGCTAACTCAAACCTTTCTGACAACATTTAAGAACATTTAAATAAAATTCAAACATATTACAGCAAATAAATACATCAGAACTCCAGTATTATGCTATACCGCCACCCATCAAAAAAAACCCCAGTGATACATAGTGACACAGTACTGGTCAGTGAGTGAGTGATAAACCACGACCTCTGACCATGATACTGCTAAAAACAACTCACGAAAAGTTCAAGTATGTTTGTGAGTGTGACGACTCACAACAAGAAGAAGGAGGAGGAGGAGGAGTAGTCTGAAGTTGCAGTGTAGGCGTCCGATTTCCTTTGTGCGGCTGCAAATAATCAAAAATATACAAATAAAACCAGAGGAATCATCATACACAACACTTTGTAAACAATTCACATGAATAATTCTCCCAGTCACGAGAAAACGGCACGGACCGCGACGTGTGATTGATGACAAACGTGAGAAACTTTAACGTGTCGTTACGCTGACACATTAATGACGCTTATGTACTATCTTTTTAATTATCTTTGCACGGTCCCGTCATCAGACCCCGTTAGACAAGGGGGAAAAAACAGAGGGTGAGGGTCATTTATCCTATTTACAGGGTAAACCAACAGTGAAGGTGAATGCGTGGGCTCTCATCACATCTCGTTTCACTTTTCAACATTTTGAAAAATTTGCCCTTGGGGTCTGTGACCGTCAGACAAAAGCTATGTTACTTTTTTGGGATTAAAAATGCCACGACAAACCTCGCTAATGAGTGCATAAAACCGCAAATGAGCGCTTATGTCGGCGAACAGAACATCTCTGATTCAAAAACGTAGCCGTGCACCTTCCAGTAATTACATTACTGGATATCCGTGTTGCGATTACTACAATTATCGCTGCCATCTGTCAAATACATTCTAAAGAACACGCTCAGAATAAAGAATTCTCCATATTAGACACATCTGCTGCACTTTGGTTGCATAAAGAGTTTCAAAAACATTGGGAATTTTCTCAAACATACATTCATTCAGATTTCTCTCCCACACCAACACACGTGTGTGTGTACTTCTATCTTTGTGGGGACACTGACTGAAGTGATACATTCTCCATAGCCCTTTTACCCCCAAACCCTAACCCCAAAAACTAAAGTCTTAGCCCTCAAAAAGCCCAGTTTAGACCCGAGTCTAGACTGAGACTGAGGTCTAAGGGTCATAGTGACCCTCACAAAGGTAGAAGCCCGCGCACGCACACACACATGCAGGCTTCTCTGAATCACAGAGAACAGAAGAGTGCATAGGCACGCCCATTAGGGAGGCAAACAAATAATCAAGATCATGTTTTCACACAGGATGAATGTTAAAAAACAAAAACAAAGTCATTTCATGGTTTTGAAAGAAAGAATGAGAGTTGATGAGGAATGCATTACATTACAGTAGTGGATGTAAGAAAATAACTTAAAAGTACAGCAAAAAGAAAGGATAAAACTCAAAAGGTTTGCCACTGCATTCCAAAGCAACCCCCGGAAACCCCCCCCCCCCCCCCACACTGCATCCAAATGTCATAGTAAGGTGAACAAAAGAGG
This sequence comes from Solea solea, assembly GCF_958295425.1. NCBI lineage: Eukaryota > Metazoa > Chordata > Actinopteri > Pleuronectiformes > Soleidae > Solea > Solea solea. Next base: position 16,976,751 of record NC_081148.1, read on the forward strand.
TCAGTAGTGAGTCTGTGTGATAAAGCCGAGCCGAGGAAGCTGTCAGATGTAGCGAGGCCGCGCGACTCCAGCTCTAAAAGCCCGTCGTCCAACGAGCTCAAACCTCTCTGCTGCTGGATTCACAAGGACGGCAGGAGACAATCGCTGGGGTTGCACGTCCCAGGAGGTCCAGAGGGCCCCTGAGGGCCAGGACGGCCCTGGAAGGGGGCTCCAGGAGGCCCTTGATAGAGAATTAAAAACATTATTATTTCTGCTGAATTACATTTTTAATCGTTGTTTTCCAAAAGTGATAAAACTCCACATGTCGCCTCATTCACTGTCCATACAGACTGACTCTGCAATTTTATAAAAGCTCGTTAAATGTGTTAGTATACTGTATGGAGTTATGGTCATTCATGTGTAGTTAAAATCTGAATTGCAACACAGATTTTTCCACTTGACCAATATAAAGAATATTCATATACAGTATAATCCACTACCAGCTACTGGTACATTCATTGACTAAAATAAACAGTAATACAATGATATAACTAACTGACATAAATGAATCAAAATGTTTTAAAATGAATTAAAGGTTTCTGCGTCTTTTTTCTGCATTTTGTTCCACTTTATTGAGAATATCTTTAAAGTACTGTGTGGTGTCAAGATGTAACCTTGGGATAATAACACATAAGTGATGCATTTTTTTATAATTACAACAGTTTTTTTAATCAACAAATAGAATGATAATCGTTATCGATTATATCATCTTTCAAGATATGTGTGATTCAAAGCAAACTGGAAATTACAGCAGTGTTGTTATATATTAAGATTAGGGCATAATGAATACTATATGAGTTTTCATATATAGTGAAAATATTGTGGCATTAATTTTCACCATATGACCTCCTTCCTTCCTTTCTTTCTCTCTTTTTTTGTGTTTTTCTTATTCACACTTGAATTCTTTAATTTCACTGCCATGACACTGATGGACAGAGAACAGACTTGCTCTCAAAGGAGGTTTTCACTTGTTTTACTAGTTTCACCGACAACACAGCAAAGTCAAGTCTTGTACTTGAACTGCTAATAACTGCAAACAAATCGCAGGTGCTGCCTTGTTCTTTCGCCTCGCTCGGTAAACACATTCATCACCTGTGTAACTGCTCACGCGCAAATTGGTTGTTTATAGTAAGGCAACGTGTGGACAGGTGCACAAAGCAACAATCAAATCTCTGAGTCCCCCCCCCACCTTCCTTACTAATTAGCTATTATTGTACAAGGTAAGTAATGCACTGCAGGTGTGCATGACTTAACAGCAGCCCCATCACGTCACATACAGTGATGAAGACAACAATAGATTGTGATCACTCTCAGGAAAATAACATTAAATGATTCGTTTAATTTCACCGAGATGCTCCCCGCCTGCTCTCCTGTGCTATCATGTCCTCATGTGAACCAATAACACTGAAGCTGTAGCCTGCCAAGAGAGCTTTTACTTTCTGATGATAAAAACTGATAAAAATGAGCCTCCTGTGAGACGCCCATATATCGCAGTCTCCAGTGAACCTGTTGGTGGTACGGCAGGATGGTCCTCTATATATGGATGTGACAGGGTACAAGCTGTCCTTCCCTGTCACGAGCAAGTGACGGCAAATTTGTTTGGGAATAATCTAAGTGCAAAGGGAAAACCTAGAACAGTAGCTTGACACATTCATAGCAGTCTTTTTCAGGTAGTTTCCATCTCGTCCTTGTGTAAATAACACTTTATGCCACTATGGGACCCTTGACTCTTTCTAAATGATTATATTCTTAACATTTTATACATTTATATTCTTATTCTTTAATCCATCTTCTACCACTTTATCCTCCACATGAGGGTCGCTGGTGCAGTTAGGCGGGGTACGCCCTAGACAGGTCGCCAGTCCATCACAGGGCCACATGGAGACAACCCTCCACTCTCACACTCACGGTCAATTTAAAATAAAAATGTTTTTTCAGATGAAGGACACAGCATAGATACATGTAGTGTCAGATCGTTTCTGTCACAAAAGACCCACCAGAGGCAGAATAACAACATTACCAGCAAGCAAAACTTGATGCACTGCAGCTGTTGTTGGAGAAAGTACAATGATGGGCTTTTACTTAGAAGTGACATACAGTAAGTGCTCTGACACGGCAGCATTTTCTCCTGCAGTTTTAGAAAAGTTTGCACAAGCTCGGAGCTGTGTTAATCTCCAACACGCTGAGACGCCAAATGAAGTCTGAAATCGAATTTCAGGTTTGAGACGTAGTAAAATCGCAGTTAAATACAACAATGTCGCGGACTCGCACAGAACTTTTCTCCTTTCAGTGGGAAAATAAGTCTTTTACATCGCACTGAAGAACAGCTTCTATCCTAAAGCCATGTCAGAACTGAACAGTGCCAAACTCTGACACTGACTTCACACTGTACATAATGTTTAAATTCAAATTCCACTTTATTTGTCCCTAAGCGGGGCAATTTGCATAGCGGCATAGTGCGAGACATGAAAGGACAGCAAGACCAGAGACATGGAAAACACACACGCACAAAGAAATAACAAAACAGGCCGAACAGCACCGCTTCAATGACAGAAACTTGAAAGCAGCAATAAAAACAACCTAAACACACACGTAATACATTGACATGGCAGCAAATAACCACATTACATTACGAGGACAACGCCGCCTGTGTCCACAATGAAGTACAACACCAACAACTAAAAATGTACATAACATATTTATTATTTAAGTCAATAACTCCTTTTCCCTGCATTGAGAAGCGTAATGGCTGTGGGGGATGAAGGAGTTTTTGTTTTTGTTGGTCTTTACCGGGGCGGAATGTGAGAGTTTAACTCCTGTGTGTCGACAGACAGGATGGAAAGCTACTGCTGGACACCTATGATTTTGCTGCTTATGTTCACTGTTTTCCACAAAGCATTATTGAATTTAGTATTCAGATTGTGAAGTGAAGTGTTTACATTCTACTGCACCTTCTACCAACAGCACCATAAACTCTCACATCTATAATGCTAATATAGCATATTATGCTAACAACGTCTAGCTAATATAGCATATTATGCTAACAACGTCTAGCTAATATAGCATATTATGCTATATTAGCACTATGCGACACAACGCCTCAAATTGTATGTGGCGTCTTTAGTTTTTAATACACCAACATTATTTGCTCAATATTTCTTACACAGTCAAGTGCTACACACTTGTTGTGTTGTGTTCTATCTAAACACATTCCAGTGTTGTGTTCTTACCCGGCGGCCCCATGGGTCCTGGATCACCTGGCAGCCCGAGCCCAAACTGGCCTCGTTCTCCTTTCTGACCTCTGTATCCTGAGGGCAGACACAACAGTGTGACTGAATACAAACGCTGTAGTACATGTAGTATAATAACTGTGAGGGGTCATGTTTGCCGAGTACATGGTATGGTTAGTGAGATTAGTACAAATGCCGTTACGTCACAAAATCCAACAACCGTCTAGATAAAGATAGACTTTTGCAAACGTGGGCACTCCAACATCACAGACAGCGCTCTTGAAGATATGGATATTGACATTGTGACAGTGTCATGCATCAAGTCTGCACTTATTTTTAGGAGAAGCGGGAGTAGAAATAGGTTACTCTGGGTTGAATAGTAAAAAGATATACACCGACATCCTGTCAAAATAAAAATCATCAAACAAGCCATGTGTGCATTAGTGTTTGAAGGGCAAGGCAGCGGTGTTGTGGGCATACACAGCTTTCTGTCAGCAAACGGGTCACAAGCAAGTCTTTGAAGATTCCCCGAAATAGGTCAGATATGCGGGTCACTGAAGGCATTCAGAGTGACAAGATATGTGTAATCAAAGGTGGCGTCATTTTTACAGAAAACAAAATGGATGCAACAGATGCAGTAAACAATCATAGCTATTCACAACAACAAGTCTCTGGCACTCGACGACGACGACACACGTTCAAAAGAAGAGTAATTCTCTAGAGAGGAACACGAGGGAATGAGGTACAAGCTAGAGCATAAAAACCTTGCTACTCTCCTAAATTACATCTAAGATGAAAAAAACACAAGCACATGCTCATTCGGTCAAAAAAGGTCTACACTGGAAATATATTATGTATAGAAAAATCTAAGCGTGTACCCTCCTTCACAACAATATGTTGACAAACATACAACTCAAAGACGCCTCACTCCGTGCAAAGCCTGTAAGTCTTTACCATTCAAAACAGCAGCAAGCCAAGTAAAAGTGTGCGGGGCTGAAAAAATATTCCCCCATGAGGCACTTAAAGTAATAGAGTCTCAGGACCAGCGGTTGTAAGGACTGCGTCAGAAACACTGAAATGAGTATCAAATTTTACGCAGCCTGGGCCCAAAGGGGAAACGCTTGAATGCCTACACGTCAGAGAAAATGTGAGAAGAAGAAAAAAAGCACAAAAAAAAAGCTTAAAAACGCACAAAAAAGGAGTCTCAAAGAGAGTGGGGCTAGTAAGCACACATCGCCGCAATAATGAGACTTCTTTCAACTCTCCCAGACCCTGGGGTTTTTCATTCAAAGAAGGAGATATACCATGGAGAAAAGAGCACTGTACCTTAAGAAAGAAAAAAAAATAACAAAAAGAAACAACCAAAGAAATAACACCAAACTGGTGCACATTGATAAATGGAAAAAATAGCATATACTCTCCAAGTCTCTGTACTTGAACATTAATGAACAAAGCTGGATAATGAAACCAATAAAATTGCCAGAGAGTCTGAATGACAGGATTGCAGTCACACACCTGTTGTGCACAATATATTAACAGCAACAACTATTTATTCATGATATGCGTTACAAAAAAAAAGAAGAAAAGGGAACACATTTGCGCAGCTGCGCCATCAAAGACTTAATTACTGTGGAATATTTACTCATATGTCCGATATCGTACAGCACAAAGAGGAGCCGCTCTGAAACACGGCTGATGTAAAGAAAGACACTGTCACTCCCAGTCTGAGTTAATAAATATACACATTTCACACTACAAATAAAAACAAAACGTTGAACGCATACAATGACTTACAACAGTGTATATATTTCCATCGTCTAATGTAAAAGAGGAAGAGAATCACAAACGAGCACTCCATTACAAAAGCATGCGTCCTTTTTCCAGTACTCACTAACACGTTAAGACTTTCGCCCGTGTGAAACCATAAGGTTAAAAAAAGAAAGAAAACAGTTTAAATCCAACAGAGGGGTTATTTTTCTCCATAAACAATTCATTTTGGCATATTGGTGAACAAGTCAAATTGGATATTCCAGAGGAGCACAGTCTCTAGTGGAGGATGACGAGAAATAATGAGGAAATATTACCCCCAAACTCTCTCCCCCATCTTAGAGGAGAAACAAGTCAACACAGAAGAAGAAAAAAAAATAAAATTAAGAAGTTGCTAAATTTCTTGATTTATCAAGGGGAAATAACTTTTCGCTTTACTTTCAATAAATATTTATTGCAAGGCTGCATTAAGAATCACCTATAAAACACTCATTTGAAGCATAAAAAAAGTCAAACAAGCAAAAACAAAATCCGAGACATGTGTAATGCAAATGGAATTAACACAGCACAAATATTTATAGCCGAGGAGTTGCCTACTTTAACTACATTATTCATAAATGAGAGTGGCACTTTAGATTATAGCGCTGGGTTAAAGTGTAAACGGTCTTGAGTAATGTGAGGTAGATACAAAGCTCTTGAGAAAGGACGATGCAGTGGTGCTTGGATCTGCACCAAAACCCGAAACACACTCCTTCTCTTTAAGGTGAAGGCACCGTAGTTCTGCTGCAGACACGTTACAAATCTACAGGCAATTCTGAGGTATAAAGCCTGACCGGCAAACCATTAGTGTTGTATGAGCAGTCAGAGTGTTCACCCCTCTTTACTGACTACACTCCGTTTGTATTTTACAGGCTTTCTCTCCTGGAGTGAGGTATCAATACTGGGGCTCTTTTCCTGTCCACACTGATAATACTTTCTCTTATTCACAGCCAATTCTTCGTTTGTCTTCATATTTCCCAGAGAGCCGCTGTGCACCACACTCCAGGCCTTTCCTCTGCTTTCCGCCCCTCAGTCTGTGTTGATATATGGGTGTAAGCAAGAGAAAAATACCCATGAATCCCTGCAAAATGCATGTGTTAGCCGACATTGGTGCCCTCACCCAAACCTTGCCAGCTGTAGAAAAAACATCCTATACGGAGTTTGTGTCAACCTGCAGCATTGGGTTTACAGTAGTACATGCTGGCTCCTTTAAAAGTAGTAGGTTACATATGTGACACAGCATATCGGCAGTTGGACTATCGGCAACATTTAAAGGGGCTATATGTAAGAAATGTAATATACTAAGTCATAAAATGACAATGATATGTCCTCCGACTGTAAGGATAAACATGTTTAATTGAAATACTGGCTTTCCTGATAACAATGGTGCAGCCAGATTATTCCTAATTAAAATTTTTATTTGCAGGCTGCAAACTCTTCATGTTTTGGTCTGTTGCACCAATCCGGCACCAACCACCTAATCACGCAGCTCGTAGCACTTCAACACCCTGGTTGCCAGCAGAGTTATGATATGTGCGCAGTGAACTGCAGCGATGGGTCAGAAATGTTGAACGTCAACCAAACACGAATGACCTCGCTACTGCAAGAAAAACCAGGGTCTGCATTGGAAATACATTCCATTATACATTATAGATGGATAAAAAAACGGAGAGGTTCGTTGAAGACACGTCTGTGTGGATCGTTTTCTCCTGAACAGGGAAGCAAAAGCAAGCTTCACGCTCTCCCCTTTTCCTCTTTCCCTCATTCGCTTTCAATCTCCACCTGTTGCTTACACATGGGAATTACCCAAATAGGTTCACTCACTCATCATCTACCACTTTATCCTCCACATGAGGGTCACAGGGGGGCGCTGGTGTCAATCCCAGCTGACATAGAGCGAAAAGGCGGGGTAAGCCCTGGACAGATCGCCAGTCCATCACAGGGCCACATATACTCAAAACTATGGTCAATTTAGAGTGTTTAATGCCCAAATCTGCATGTTTTTGGACTGTGGGAGGAGATCGGAGAACCTGGAGAAAACCCCCCACACACACGGGGAGAACATGCAAACTCCATCAGGTCCTTGTTCTGACTGGTTCTCAAACCCGGGTCTTGTTGCTGCAAAGGTAAGAGTGCTAACCACTACACCAACACCAACCGTGTGGCCCCAAATAGGTTCAGTGTTTATAAAACAGTAAAACAGACAGCAGTTCCTTCCCTGTTTCATAATCTTTGGCAACCATGCTCTATTGAATTGGGAATACAGTGACCATATAAGACACTAAAGCTCACTGTTGTACTGTTTTTTTTTACATATATCCCCTTTAAAGTACCGAGGAGTCATACACATATGCTTTGGCTACATTAAACTAATGGTTAATCAAGTTTCAACACCAGTGTAAAGCATTCAAATGTTAAAAACGTTATTTCTGAGCCATTTTTGAACTGAGGTGGTTGTTTTAAGGTGAGGCTGTGTTACAGTTTCAACTGCCAGCTCGAGTTCCTACCTTGAGGACCAGGCTCCCCTGGTGGTCCGACTTGGCCAGGAGGTCCTGGAGGCCCTTGAACCTGCGGAGCTAGGATGCCTGCAGGTGTCTTCTGCAGCATGGCAGCGCCTGATAGCTTCTCTGTAAGAGTAAAAAAAAAAAACACCCATCCTTCACATGTAGAATTCATGACACATAACACAACAATGAATAAAGATGAAAAAAAAACGTACCTCCAAGGACCCTTAGTACTTCCTTTTGGATAATCATCTTCAGTTCCTCTATGAAACTTGGGTCTCCCTGTATGTGCGAAAAGATTAATACAAATTTCTCTGGGGTATTTTTTAACGGAAATATAAAGAAACATAATGCTATGAAGAGGAGACAACACTGAAAAAAAAATTCAATATTGGGGAATTATCAGCAGGGGAGGTTCAGTAGAGATGATGGTTATTAAAGTATGACATTTAAGTGTCTCAGCTCCAAAATGTCTTCCTTACAGGTTGAAGAAACTGAACTAATACTGCTAAACTGCATTATTCAGTGAGATTCTACTTTACAAACTTAACAATAAAACAGGTATAAAATGCATTCATTGGGGACATACTGAGTTAAATATTAGTATATAAACCTATTTTTTGGTGTTACTTTATGTCTGGACCTGTAGATATATATATATATATATATATATACACATATATGTAATAACATATACTCTGGCACTCTCAGCAGCACCGTTAGATATAGCACACAATGGTAGCCTTGGACCTTCAATTGCTGTATTCAGAAGAGTTTTTCATCTAGGCTGTGAACGTTATGTAACCGCCTGTGAGACCGTGCACAGTATTTGTGAAATGTCTGTGGCACATGGAGGTGTTCTCGCTGCTCTGCAGATCTGCAGATCTGCAGGCACGCCCACATATCGCTGTCTTTTTCTCGCCGTCTCCATCGCTCTGACCTCGCGTGGTGCCTAGATGATCGGGAGTGGGAAGCGTTGAGCGGAAGGAGAGTAGCAACCTCCCATGCACAGCCTTGTTTGATGTTTCCACACAGGGAACAAAAGCTGAACTAGATGCACAAGCTCAGGTAGAAAGTAGGCTGACTTAGTCTTTAACCGTTTGGGAGGATTATTTATTTATTTATTTTTTTGCTCATAGGCATCTGCACATTTTACAACTTACCAGGAGGTTTACACTCTCCACCTGTCCTGGAGAGCCTGTATCACCTTTTTGGCCTGGCAGTCCCATCGGTCCACTCAGGCCAGGATCTCCTGAGCGACCTCTCTCGCCTTGAACGCCTCTTCCTCCAGGAATCCCAGAATCACCCTGTATTAAAGAAGCCCAGACATGTTTCAGCTCCATGTGATAGAAAACATTTGATTTCTTGAAAAAGTTGCTAAGCCGTCAGTACGAATCCTCCCGACACATATGCAACGCTCACTGACCATGCAGCACACAGTGACCCATTCCTATTAAAGTGCCCATGCAGAGGTTCTGGATTTCTGTGGCCGTATATAAAGCTAAATGCCTCATTTTGTGTCCTCTATTACCAGCATGTGCAATAGATACTGTGAAAGTGTGACGGAGCCCTATAATTTTGCCTTGCTATTACAATAGGAAACTGCACTGAGCGTTAAATGCCTTTATCTGGTGCTTATGTGCTCGCGTGGATTAGTCAAACTGGGGCTGAAGCAAACACTTTCATTAGTATTCATCAAAACCGCTTTTGTGCACAAAACAGCTTCTTTTGAGCAAAATAGGAATGATGCTACTTACACGTTCTCCTTTGGGTCCTCTGTCCCCTGGTTTACCTGTGGCTCCCTTACAAAAAACAGACAAATAGATGTTTTTTTTATTGTCATAGAAAAAAGGTCAAAAGAATAATTGGAAAAAGAAATAATGCTGACCCTGAAGCTTTTTACCCACTGCTCACAGAATATTGATATTCAGTAACATGCAGAGGCACACACAAAACTCTATTATTCTAAAATGTAGACAAGTTCATATTTCAAACCGCAATATTGATATTAACTCTAGTATTTGCAGGTTTTTTTTTTTTGTTGTTTTCTGAGCTATGAGCAAGCTTTTCTTGAATTACCTGACTTTGAGAAATCTACTTTTTCAGATGACTGTGCATTGATTGTTTCTTACTCAGCTCAGGTGTACTGCTTGTATAATATCTCCCTGTATAGTGTTTCACCTTCTGCAATGTCATGGCTCCTCTGTATCCCTTCTGGTTTGTTTGAAAAAAAAGAAAAAAAAAAGCCTGCTTCCCCATCAGCTGTCTCAACTGTACAGTGAAGCTGGTGGAGAAAATACCTGTCACTGGGTTTATGTCACAACATCTTCTGTCTTCCAATCTCTCCCTGTCACTTCTCCTTGCTTCCCTTTACCGGGCTCACAGCTATTCCTCTGGGAACATCTTTGTATCAATTTCCTGTTGGATTACAGGAGCCATGCAAAAGACAATCTGGCATGATGTGGTTTTAAAGCGGGCATCTCTTTGTGATGCCGTTCTACCCTGCTTGCTTTAATCTGCAGTACTCTGTATTCCCCGTTGCCTGATGGGGGGCTTAAATCTATCATCTCACCCACTGAAATGTGCTATCTTGAGCATTACAATAAACCTCAAGCGGTGTGTGCAACGAGTCTGGGTGGAGGATAGGGAGCAAATCCACCTGCTAGATGGCACTGTTGCCCCACCAAAAAGCACCATAGGACATGAGAAAAACACTGTAAGAAGCCCTATGTGCAGTGCTGAGATTTTGATGAAGGAATATTAACTAATAAGAATAATAAACACTGGGGTCTGTCATTAAAGTGGGAGGTGAAAAAAATCTTGTGAATCAGGAAGCAAAACATTAGACTTATAGTCAATCAAGTTGGGATATTAGCTTGTGTAATTTGTTGGAAAAGGCTATTTGAAGCAGACCTGTTCTCCATGCTGTGAACCCAATCTTATGCAGTAAACATGTATAATAAATTGAATAAGTCACATGAAAGCCATGCTGCAGCATTTGTTTCACTCAGGCAGTGTCTGGAGCCCTCTGTTACAAACACTTTATCGCCGCCTCAAAGCCTTCACTGTACAATTAGGGCAAAACAAGGAATACAAACCAGCAATGCCTTAAATCTGCAGGATTCCATTTAGTTTTTATCGCGGATATCTCAAATATGCAAATAGATTTAATGCACTCGTGAGGCTGTAGGTTGGGGAAAGGGGGATAAAAATCTGCTGTGCCATCTTTCTTTGTAACTTATGGCGATGTGAAGCACTCTCTATAAGGGGATTTGCGATGTGTGCGTACAACTCACCTTGTCTCCCGGAGTTCCATCCTTTCCATGTCTCCCCTGCTCAAGGAGCGCAACACAAACAAAGACATTTTGAATCAGCTCCCACCTTCGATTGGATCAGCACTGTTGCACTCCTAGTAATCTCCACAGTTAATGAGATATCTCAACCAAGGCATAATGATCCTGATTGCTGTGCGAACAATGTTCCATTGTGTGCTTACACAGGAAAATTACAAAAACTACCTCTGATGGTAATCACATAGAAGAAAGTAATCATGGTGATAGTACTAAAATAGGTATTTCATAGGCATTGTCATTGAATCATTTTCTTTTTTTTATAACATTTAACGGTACAACAGCTATGTATAAACCATGTATATATACTTATATGTATTTCCAACCTATACATTATGGGGAGATGCTTAGGCAACATCTAGAGCAACAGAATTCCTGTAGCATACTTACAGGAACACCTTGTGGTCCCTCGGGTCCTGGGAATCCTGTCTCTCCAAGCGGCCCCCGCTCACCCTGTCAGAGAACAGAGACAGCCAATGTGTCAGTCGGCACTGACAAAGGAATGACGCGTGGATTGACAGCTCAAAGAGACTTAGAGGCTGCGGCTCACCGGCTCCCCTGGGATCCCTGGTTCGCCACGAGGTCCGGGCTTCCCCTGTCAATCACAGACACAGGACGAGAGCAGAAAGAGTTTGAAGACTTCTCCATGGCTCTCATATCCCGCTCGACCTCCCATTTATAATATTGCTAACAGGCTACACCATAGCTGCACCGAAAATCCCCATCGCAGACCGCAGGTGTTTATCTGAGACCTTAATTGCAGTAGTATCGTGTTTTTGGAGGGGGATTTCTGTTCTTCACCGTTGAATTGTTGCCAGCAGCAGACTTAAACAACACCAGTGATTGATCAGGAAGGAGCGAGTGTGAGAAGGTGAATTAATCAGAGGGGGGGAAAAAAATAATAATTAAACCTTACTTACTGGAGGACCGAGTGTCCCAGGTGGACCAGACAAACCAACATCACCCTGTAGAAAGCAACGACGCGTGTCAGTCAGACGATAAACACGTCACATAAAAACACACGTAAATCACTGTCACGTCAAGCAGACGTTTACTGTATAGCGACACAGAAAGTTGGGAATAATGAATTATCCTGGGCTTCAGTGTACACAAAATGAAAACAAGGCTCAAACGGTTAAAACACCACACATTTCTACTCGAGACGAAACTACTAATGTATTATAAACAGCCTCCAGTCTTCAACATGTGTCACTCCTCTGACAGTGTTCCACTAAAGGACAAATTGTTGTGGATATGACACCTTTAATGTTTCACACCTAACACACACACACATATACACATGTTCACTGAGTTAGATCCATAAGGCTTTTAGTAGCTGTTCACGGGGCTGGTTTTGCTCCATTACGGAAAAAGCATCCAATAGTAACATCCATTGTGCAAGTGATCGTGTGAACAACAATTACATAAGAACGTGTCCAAACTGCTGTGGTATGACTACACACGGCAGTATTTCTGATACATGCATTTAAAATATGTACATCGAATACAAAATAGATGATTGGCTTCCTCCTCTCTCGGGGTCATGACGGCAGATTTGCACATTTGATTTGGCAGAGATTTTATTGCCATACACTACTGTGTATACATACTCCACCACATTCACTTTTTAGCATTTTGAAAATCTAAAAATACAGTTTCTTTTATTTTGATACCTGGTGTGGCTGCTTGCATTTTGTAGTTTATTTTGACACATTTAATAGTTGCGTAATTGATATTTTATTTTGAGGGTCGGGGTTAGATTTGTATGCATTTTTGCCAAAGTAACTGAGAAGCATTTTCTGTTTTTAACCTGGATGTCTGATTTTTGACAAAATGATATCATAGCTGCTTACCTTGGGACCAGGTAGACCTTCCAGCCCAGGTAATCCCATGGCTCCCGGTTCCCCCTGCGAGAACAAACACAAGACAGCTGCTGTGTCAAGACAAAGTTTTGCGACTGATAAAAGACTAAGGCTCATTAGTTCTCCGTGTTTTGCGGCCAATAACCATGCCTGCAAATAAACATTACATGCTAACAGGCAAAACAAGAGACAAACCATATGTGAATGAAAGTAGATTAAATCCTGAAGGAGCCAAGGTTTTCACACATTTTCATCTCTCCCATTAAAACTCTCGCCTGGGTGTTAATGCAACCCTTCACGTGTCAATATGAGGATAATCCTAGGAGGACAATACTTAAATGTGGGTGTTTCATATGATATGATCTATGACATATGCTGTCACACGTTGTCGGCTACAGAGGGGGATAGAAAAAAAGATTCCCATTTGACAGTCACAATTAGATTTGCTTTCAGCACTAAAAATAGAGACCCATTCGCCGTTCTAGAACAAGAGATGGCCACTATCTACCACATCTTGCTAAAGCTGCCATGGAGAAATGCCATTACACAGAACAGAGGGGCAACTGGTACTGACATAGACGGATTGTGCAGGTAATTGTCACCCATGTAGATTGTCATGAATAAGCGAGTGTGGCTAAGAGCAGGGTGGGCCAGCCAGAGGATCAGCTGTGAGACGGATTGGGGCAATTTCACCACAGCACTGGAGCTGCTCACACAATTTATTAAAATGTCAAATTAACATCCTGGTGAAAAATCACTGTGCAACAAAACAATAAAAAAAAATGCAATTGGCCCCATGAGAATAAAGAATTCAAGATGATGCGTCAAATAGTTTCCATGTCTGTGTGGATTGTGTCCAGGTATCACTCTGGGGGGAGGGGGCACGTGAAGTGCAGAGAGGGTTCATAAGTTCTCGCCTGAATGACACCACGGAACAATAGTTTCATACTGGCAGAGGGTCTGATCACTGCTGTGTGTTAGAGTTGTACTCCGAGTGGTTAAGTGCTCAGGCTTGAGGGAGTATTGACTTATGTTGGACAAAACCACAGAGATGATGATAGAAAGCAACTGGCAACTCTGACTCCTCTATTTTTTATAGGGCAGCACAAAAAACAAATATTTCCCAAAAATATATTCCAGAATGAGAAACTTCAACTCACTGCAAGTCCTTCATCTCCTTTGGGACCCTTGAAAAAAAGAGGGAAAAAAAGGGACAGATTACTCCCTAGAATAAAAATCATAAATACAGCCTGAAATGACATGTGGCAACTGTACGTCATTGTCATTAAAATTTATAGTATTCATTACTGCATTTCTTTCCTCAAAAATGTCTGTACATCAAGTGTACATGTGACTGTTTGAAGATGAAACATGGACAGGATTTCATATTCCAGTCTGGCATCACACAAGCTTCAGAAATACTGGATATGCCTTTTAAAAACTCTGCTAACATGTTTCCACAAAAAAGAGAGAAGGAATTATTGACAAACCGGGGCCTTTTGCTTTTAACATCGACTTAGATGCTCTCTTATTGATTGCATGGAGTTGCTGGGCTCTGATGGATGCAAGTCTGGGAGAGGCAACCTCAAGATTTTGCAGAGGGTCTGTGTGCATTGTGCAATGCGGGTCTATTTTTTGTGTTGTGTTGTGGTGGATGGGTTCCCACAGGGGCCGTGAGTGAATGTCTTCCAGGACTGGACAAGATTAAAAAAACGGTTTGATAAGGAGGAACGGGAGAAAATGATAAGCAAATCGGGTCACTTTGGCTTGGCACTTGTGCAGAGCAGGTGAAAATTCAGAGACCAGTTTGCATGTCAATGAAGTGGTGTGTCCCAGGGCAGGTCACAGACACCTGGTTGAGAGTCAGGAAGCCTCTCTTGGCTTTCACCATCCTCAAAGCTCTCAATGAACATGATTAACTGTGATAAAAGGGCCTCAGATAATGCTGGACCAGTCGTTTTAATTTTATCCCTGATCCTGTGACTCCTAAATAATACAGAAGAGTATTAGGGCTACATGTAAAAAAATGCATTCTGAGTTTAAAGAAAAAGTCTTTAAGACTTTAAGTAAAAAGACTTTAATGTCAGAATTCATGCTGTTTTATTTTATTTTTTTAACATTTGGCCCTAATACTTTTCTATATAAATATGTGTTTGTTTCAAGCATTCTGAGAGATTTCTGACTTGTTTTTCCTCATAATTCTGACTTTAATCTCATAATTCTGGCTTTAATCTCATAATTCTGACTTTAATCTCAGACTTTTTAATCTCAGAATTCATGCTGTTTTATTTCAATTTACACGTGGCCCTAATACTCTCCGTATACGTGTGTGTGTGTTTAAGGCATAACAATTATTGTTCTTACCGGAGCACCGGGAGCTCCAGGGGGTCCTAAAACAGCTCCGCCACTCTGAAAGGACATTGTGTTATGACCTCATAGTTGACAATATGTTTCAGACAATATTTCAAACACAAACACAGTTGTGTTTTGTGCGAAAATGGCTGAAGGCGCTGTACAAGTGAATCACAACAGCATTATGTACCACAAAGCAACATTACCTGCAGCTTGTACAGACTGCTCATCCCATTGCCCTCCACAAGGGGTACACCCTAAAACACAATCATCAGAAAATAAGACATCTGCCTCAGACACTCGCGTAAATGCACTGTACAGTGGGTCTGGAGCAGTAATAGTGTGTTAAGCCCTTAAAAGCTACATTTGAGAAATCAATAGCTCATTTGGCGATTACACAAAGAGAAGGAATTTAAGAGTGAGAAGTGAAAAGAACAGGGGGAACAACTGAAAACAGTGGACTTAATAACCCCTGAGCCGCTGCTAATTCAAAAAAAGAAAAACGATAGCATCTCAGAAATACAAAGAGCACACTGATTAAAAGAGATTCGTCAAAGGGAACAAATCTTGACTCGTTGGGTTCTGTTACAACATAAAAGAGTGTTTTTCCCATGATACATCAGAAAAGCAAGAAGCCATTGTAAATGTAGACAGAGTCAAGATTCTCATTTAGAGCGAGTGGATTTCTGTGCCCTTTTCAGGCCACTGAGCTATCCCCCTGTCTTCCTGGACTGCAGTTTATGAGACCAGGGTGTGGGAGGGCACGGCGGGTTCAAGGGGACAGCTGATGAATTATAGATTTGCTTTTGGAAGTGCTTACTCACTGGCCTTTCAGAGTCAATGCCAGTGAGTGGGTCACCACAATCAGATGTGTACTTGTTTGTCAGTCATGGTTTTCCTTGTTTTCTTTGAACACTTCTTTTAGCGAGGCCAAAGCAATATGTAAGTGTAAGAGATGTCAAGGCAGGGTTTTGGCTGAAGTGAGCCTAAAATAGAAGATTCTTTAATGCTGGCGATTGAGAAAAACTTCATGTTTGAATATTTTAAATGTGGGTTCAATAGATGGCAGTAAGTCTGTAGCCTGTAGGTTTTTTAGACTGTGCCACCAGTCGGCTGGCACTGAAACTTACCGGAGGACCTGGAAGCCCCGGTCTGCCTGTGGGACCTTCAGTTCCCTGCGAAAACACAAATCAAAGGAATTAAACATGTCTGCAAAATGCAAATGTTAACTGAGCACAGTGCCATGCTGGGTTCAGTAGTCCAGTGATATGAAAACAGCCCTGATATTATGGCATTATTCATGACTTTATTTGTTATAGTGAAATTATTTGTTAAAATCTTTGCTTTTATTCGGGATTAGTGTTTGATCCAGAAACCAGAAAAGAAAAGAAACAATCCTTTAACATGGCGACCATCTGTTTTTACATTTTGGAAAAGCAGTTAGACATTAATTATGTTGCTAAATATTAAGATGCTGTACAATAAACAATGGTTAAGTGAGAGAAGGTCATACTTTTTCTCCTTTTGTGCCTGACTGGCCCACTGGACCAGGTCGCCCCATTAGCCCCTGCAAACAGAACAGTATCCTGATGCACAAACCTTAAAAAAATAATGCTTACGTAGGGTTGTGAAACATGTGTAATTATCAGGCCATATAATGAACAGGCTTCTCACCGGGGCTCCTGTGCGACCGGTCATACCGGGAAGTCCTGGTACTCCTGGAGGCCCCTGAAGGAGACAAAGTGGATCATTATTTTATTTTTAAGTAAATTCACACGCACGGAAAATTCAGATTTTACAGCAAAATCTGACCAATAGAAGACACTTTCAGGAGTGAGACGAAGGAAACGATAATATCCACAGAACACTCACTAAACAGATAATCTTTGCTCATGGGATTCACGATGTTTACCTTTGAATGTGCAGAAACTCAAACAGTCGTCGACAGCAAGGTATTTTTGCATGTATTGTTTTATTGTCTTTCACAGATGGATCTTCATCTGTTCAATTGATTATTTTATTATTGAGAAGCAAAATAAATGGTTATATTGAGCCTTTAAGAGCCAGCAGCAAGTTGCTTGTTCGGGAAAATCCCGTCATCAAAGCTTGGTGCTTAAAGTTGAACCGGTGAAATGCGCCTCAGCTTCTCCAGATAGTGAGTGCCTTGTTTTTAATCACTGCTAGCATGTGCACACACACACACGGGGCAGGTTAGGTTATTTATAAAGAAGCTCCTCAGAGAACAAAACACAGGGCCTGGTGCACATGTAGTGCCAAGGACGGCTTTTTGATAACTCCTTCTCTTTTCAGCGCAAACTGGCTTCAAGATGAGAGAATTATTACAATATATTTACATTCTTTTGAAAAAATCTCTCGACAACTAGGGAATTCATGTGTTTTACTCACCTCATCGCCTTTATCTCCAGTGGGGCCCGGGAAGCCTCGCTCTCCTTTTACCCCCTGCAGGAAAGCAGAACCAGTGAGCAGGGGGGAAACGTGACAAAACCCCCAAAACTAAAGGCTGATGGGTAAAAACTTCAAAATATCTCTCCTCTCTCACAGCACATGACGGGAAATTGTCTAGCCATACTGTATCCATAGCAACAACTCAGCTGCAGCGAACATGGCAGAGTAATGTATAATAATCACAGAGTTGGAGAACAGCTGGTTCGGCAGCCACAGACTAAAAGTTAATTTAAGAAAAGTGTGTGTCAGTGTGAATCTCCCAATCCTAGACTAAACACATTTCAGTCAACAATATCATAAAACGAGACTATTTAGTTTTACAAATTCTGAGAAGCTGCGTAATTCAATTACATCCCCTAAAACGACGAGGAGGAATGTGTTATGATATGCTGTATGTATGTAGCTGTCCAAAATGTCTTTGCCTACCTTTGGGCCTTCCTTTCCAGGGTTCCCCATAGGACCTCTTATACCTGGATCTCCCTGTTGACGATTGAAAAACACAAAATGGGTATAAGCACACCTGTACTGTTAAAGCTTTTGTTGCTGTTCATGCTATTACTCCGCCTGAATAATGTCGTGATCTCACGAGAATAAAATTGTACTATAATGAGAATAAAGTCGTAATATTATGAGAATAAAGTCGTTATCTTTCAAGAATAAAGTTGTAATATAATGAGAATAAAGTCGCAATATTATGAGAATAAAGTTGTAATCTTTCGAGAATCAAGTCGATTAAAAAGAAACTTTATTCTTGTAATATGACTTTATTCTCGTAAAACGACTTTATTCTCATAATATTACGACTTTATTCTCGTAAAATTACAACCTTTTTCTCGCAATATTATGACTATTTTAATATTCTCTTCAGTTTGGCCCTAATACTCCATCTTAGTGAACACAAATGATGTAACGTTATTTGTCCTTCATCTAAAAACTGGCTCTGTCAATCAAAACTATCAAACCTGAGGGAGCGCGTACACACTGGCAGCGCAGCTGTGGGCGAGGACGGAAAAACGTTTATCCCCACCAGCTACCAACGACCAAGTGTTTGAGCAGCAGAATTCACTCCTGAATTTGTTTTCATACGCCAACCTAAACCCTGAGATCTAAACACTGCTATGCTGAGAAATCCAGTCATGTGGAGCTGAAAGGCTTAATCAGCATTGTGTGATTCTCTATTTCACAATGACAGTCGTTTATATTTGAAAGCACTACAATTCTAAGTATTAAATAAGCAACAGAAACATGTCATTATCACGGTCAGACGAACGCTGTCTGTTCCAAACTGAGCGCCAAGCTGATGAGCTATTTGTACCTTTTCTCCCACCATGCCTTCCACTCCTTGCACTCCAGGGGTGCCTTTCTCTCCTTTCTGCCCAGGCAGCCCTGGGAGTCTGGTCTGGCACACACTGCAGGCATTCTGCCAGCGCATGCGAGGCAGAAAGCAAAGAAAAAAAAAGAAAAAGAAAAAAAAATGATGGCACAGATAAGATTTCATCAAGTAGAGATGCAGCGCTGCCTTTGCGCCCTTCATTATGTCGCCTCGCCCCGGTGGAGGACAAGACCTCGACTGACTCAAAGTGTTCGCTAAATGTCTACAGAGCAGAAATAATGTGAACCCACCGTGAGAGCGTCTCATCGAGGTGACTGGTGAACTTTGTCAAACTCATGGACTGTGACATTTAGGTGGGATTCTTAAATATCACTTTCCCCTGATCTAGTCTACGCCACCTTCCAGGACAGAAACGCAAGTATACCTCACCATTAACAAAAAAACATTCAATTAAAAAATGCTGAAATACAAAATGGAAAATACTCTTTGCGGTGAAAATAGGGCGACTAAGAACACGCCAGTGATATGCCTGGTTCAAATACGGCAGTTCTTACTTTCAGCATGGTGTTAGTAATTGTAATAAGTGTCATTAAACAACCCAGGGGAAGGCTGTGAATATCAGAATAAATTGGACGCACTAAGCTTGACACAAAAAGGAAACACAGGGTGACAGAGAGGACAACAGTCGTCTATCTGTCAATGTGCAGCTCACACGGATTAAGTATTAAAAAATTAAAAAGCCCCCTTTTACAGTAAGTGCTCTCCTTTTGGTGACAATAGATAATGAATCTGCTTCAGTCAATGGAGAACGAATGGGTCATTTGCAAAGGCTTTGACAGAATATGCATTTTATAAAGGTCATAAACTTGATCCCTCTCTGCGCTGTCGTTTAATGGACTGAAATGCATTTTAAAACACCGCTAGAAGTTCTGCATTCAACGGGAAAATGACTGACCTCTGAAAGACATGTAGGCGCAATGAATGGAGTCTGTACTACATTGTGTGTTTTAATATACACAAGCTGGAGTGAAGTGGTTTGCACTGGTGTGGCATTTCTATCATGTACTATTTTTATTGAAAGGATGTAATACATGTGTGGTGGATGAGATAGCATGGGTTTCATGGGTCTCTTTTCCCCGACACACTCTCAGTATAAACACGCAAACTGTCTTACTATCTTTCTGAGTTAAATACACCCATAGAGCAGTAACAAAAGTAACAAATAAACAAACACAAACACACATTTTCGCACGCTATGGTTTGTGAGAAGCTGTGATTATTATAAAACACAACGAGAGAGCACCTTAAGTAAAGAACCCATGTCTCCGACGATTGGCAGAGCGGTCTGTCAGAAAAGAAGAGAGAAAACAAAACCGTCACAAATATGAGCTGTCAAATCTTTTCAGGTTTGGAAATGTTGTGGTAAACGGCAGAAAACACCAATTGATGAAAACGATCTTCCCTGCCTTTAAAGTTTTTTGTTTTCAAATGTTCAGTTTCGATCTGCGGTGCTTGAGGAAATTGCTTAATAACTTTGTCGCTCGACAACAATATCCTCACAATATCCTCGTCCTCCTGAATGGAGAAAACATTTCTGAACTGTAGACAACATATTTATAAATAAAAAAACAAATGTAAAGTAGGCTAAACGGGTTTCATGGGTCTTTACATCATTATGAATATAAATAAAGCTACAACAGCAGCACTGTAGTAAATGTTGCTTACTTGAAAACAGCATGCGACGACAACAGGGCGCTACAGTTTGTTTGTGAACTGCAACCTTTCCCTTAAAGTGACGTTAGTTACCAAAGGGATTTGCTGCTTATTATCCCAAAGCTGAGAGATTCCAGCATTGATGTGCGCTCAGACAGATAAACATACATTAGAGGTTGTAACTTACTGGTTCACCTGGGGGTCCAGCAGGGCCTGGAGGACCCGGTCTACCGGGGGATCCCTTTAATTAAGACAAAGAATGGGAGTTAGTCCCACTGGCTCTGATGTCAGGCAGTCATGCAAAGCAATAACTTTATTCTCACACCCATCTCAGCTGGTGGGACGTGTGTTCAGCATCTGTGATACATCATATTTGTTCTCGTGCACAGTGGGATGCTGACATTTTTTATGCTTCCTGACATCTTTCACCTGAAGTACAGACAGATTTTTGCTCACCTCTCTTCCTGGAACTCCGGGAGGGCCAGAAAAACCTGGAGGTCCACGAGAGCCCTGAAAAATAACCCAGAAAAAAAGGATTTTTTTTTTTAACCCAAACCCTTGTTTTGCACAGTTAGCAAACACTGCAGAACCACTGTGTGTGTGTCAGTGGGGGGTGTTGTTTGTATTGAAAAATATTTGCAAAATTTCTTTTCACAACACCACTGAGCTGAAAATCAGCAAAAAAAACAAAAAACTTGAACATGTTGTTTGTGTATTGCGGATTTGGAGCATTTTTCCACAGACCTTAATTCCTGGCGGTCCCGGGGTTCCCATGGGGCCCTGTGAACACACACACACACACACACACACACACACACACACACACACACACACACAGCACATCTTGTTAACACCATCTGCCCTCCAGTAACCACGATCCAATAAAGAATCGTGTTAGACACCTTTTGTTCTATTGATTCTCTGTCTCCAACAATCTTGTATTTCAGAAAAGAAAGAAGACAATCACAATCGAATCTGGGAGCAGTGCGGAGCATATGTGATGAAAGCAGACTGTGCTACGGCACCATTACCTCCCAGTGATGACCACTGTTTCCATCTGAGAATGTATATAACGAGCACAGGTATTCAAAGACGATCGCACCTAATGCCCAAAACTCTTAATATTTATTTTTATTTGAATTACACACTAAATCAGTGCAGTGTTATACTCACAGTTGGGCCTAGAATACTCTCTCCAGGTTCCCCTTTTTCACCGTGGTCTCCTGGCAGTCCTGGGACACCTCTCTCACCCTGACAACAAAACACAAAGGATAGTCAGTGGTGTGGCAGTGATAGTGGATCCAGTGGATGCTGCGCTGCATGATCATTAGGTTTTCAGACTCTGCTGGATCTCATTTTCCTTTTATGTTTTCCCTTCAGTGACTTCAAGGCTAAGAAACGCAACTACGTTTGCGACTGAGGGTACGCACACGTTCATTATCTATTTTATTTGAACCGATGCAGTTGCGGAACTGTACATTCTTTTTTTGTATACTCAGATACGACCGGTGATAATTGGGGGAATCCTGCATTATTTCTTCTGAACCCAGCATGAGAGCAATAGAACATATCTGTTACTTTTTAAAAAATTAAATGCATAAAAGCTTGTTAGCTGTTTCAAAGGTGTCACAGTCTGTCTAATGTGGTAATGTTGCGTCCCCATTTCATCCAGAAACAAACCCAGGTTATTATAGTTCGCGGAAACTAAAACGAAATGTAAAATTGAAAAAAACATTTTCGTTAAGTGAAATTAAAATAAAAACCAGAGTTTTGGTGTGTTTATTATTTATCATTTATATTCATGATAATGTTTTTAATTTGTTTTTGTTTACAATGTGGGACACAAAGCAATGCACATAACATGCGTTACGTAGTTAATTGGGTTGAGTTGGTTCATCTCAAACCTCTAGTCAAGGGGTTGATTTGTTTTTTTAATATTGCTCATGTTTTTCTCTCAGATGTGCAATGTGATGTGCCTCACGAGGGTTATTTATTATTATTTATGTTGTGTTCATGTGTGTCTTTGGTCTGTTGGCGACTTGATTTTTACCTTTCCCACTAACTGCATCCAACCTCAGCAGTGTGATGCACATTTTGCACCTCAGGCTATATTTGATTCAGGGATGGTTGTTCATCAGCCCTATGGCATCTTTTGCTGGGTTTTTATGACACAATACTGCTTATGACCTTTTCGTATCGTCCACCTGGCGAATACTCCATATTACAAAAAACTAAAACTAATAAAAAACTGGCAAAC
The DNA here is from genome assembly GCF_958295425.1 of Solea solea. Taxonomy (NCBI): domain Eukaryota; kingdom Metazoa; phylum Chordata; class Actinopteri; order Pleuronectiformes; family Soleidae; genus Solea; species Solea solea. The sequence continues at coordinate 16,999,663 of NC_081148.1, forward strand.
CCGCTCTAAAACCAAATGAAAAATAACACATTAAAAAAAAAAAAACAATGGCAGTGGAGGTAGTCAGACATTTGGATCAACATCTATGTCAAATGGAGGACTGAAAGTCAACAAGTAAACAATCTGACGATGACCCACTTAGACATTAACATACGTCACTGAATTCAACATGGTACACATGCATAAACATAAATAGACAAAGGACGCACCTTGGGTCCACGAGAGCCTCTCGACAGTGACAGCCCATCTCCCTAGACACAGACAAGACGAAGACATCTGAATGAGGAGTCAGGGTAGATTCATCAGCAATTCACTTTAGGCCCAAGATGCAGAAAAAAAAAGCTGCTGCTATAGTGGTGGAATTAAAATAGAATAGTATTGAATCTCTATAAGCTCCACTGCAAACAGTCTAAACACAGCACTGCATCATGGGCTCATGTTCAATACTGTTTATAGCATCTATGTGCAGGGCCGCACTGATAATACCATACCATGGAGAAAAACCTTGATTGGAATTGGGGTTACTGTAAGCATAATTTACCGTACAGTCCAGATGAGACATTGATTTCTGTCCTCAGCGCGTATTAGTGTTACAAGTCCGACATTGCACAATGTAAATTAGCTGCGCAGAAGTTGGACTTCAGCTCACACAGCAATTCTACAGTTTCGCAGAAATGATGTTCAACAGAGGAAAGTTTGAAGGAAGGAGGGAAGGACTTTTGGAGACTATATTATGACCCCATAACTGCATTGTATTATACATTATGCATCTGCACTCTATGGGGGTGAAAAATGTACTTGATAAGAGTGAGGTCCGTGTAAAATAAAGAAAATAGAACGAAGCGAAGAGTAAATTGCTCCTTGTTCATCTAAAGGAAAAATCAATAACATGACATTAACTACTTGAGCAGAGTGATTCATTAAAAATGTTTAGACTATCAGCATCTATCACTATCAGAGTCTCTGTTTATTGCTTCACCCCCCCCCCCCCCCCCCCCCCCCACCCCCTTTCCAACATCCTATATAACAAAAACCCATATGAGTCCACTTTCCTCCAAAGCTGCCAGACTGAGGCCACGTTCATAAAAAGACTGTGGGATCCATGAAGGACATTCGCACAAAACAGGAGACGTTAGTTTTTAAACTAACAACATGAGCGATCAGTGCAAACATGTCCTCCTTGACCGTTAAACGCACACACTTATAGCCCTCCATCCCATGTTCCACGGGGGCGCTGGAGTACATTAAAGTAGAGTTTAAATACATCTGTCCAAACGCAATCTTTTCTATATTATTCAGCTCAGCCGAACACAGCGCCTTTCGCTTGATGAGTAGGTCTTTACCGTCCGACTTAACGCTCACTCCCGTGTTTCCACATGCACACAAACAAACATGGCTGTTTAAAGCCGGAGAGCACTTGATTGAGGAGTACAAACACTCAGAGCTGCAGAAGTGAGGCCTTAGCTGCAGGATGCTGTAATGAACATGTCTATATGCAAAGCCATGCCCATAAAAGTGAGTGCTTCAACAGCTATAAGCTCCAAAATGGGAAGATAGGCGATTAAACAGACTGGGGTTATCCAATGGTGAATTACTTAATGACATTGCATCTCCATGATGTGATGGCAGCTACACAGCTGGGAAAGTGGGGGCCAGTTTCCTTTAACTTGACTGATACTGTTTCCGCTGTTTGTATATTATCTATGCTTTTTGAACTTGTGTTGATTTAACTCGATTTGTTTTCCCCTTTTCCCTCCGTGACTCGGGGGCTGCGTGGAGCCAACATCATGAGATGAAAGGGGACTGTCAGCATTTTGATAGAGTACCCACCATATATCCACCTCCAGCTTCTCCAGGCTCACCCTTAGGGCCCGGGGGTCCCTGTGGCCCTATCACTCCGCCAGAGTCGCCCTACAGACAGAAAGGCACACAATATTCAGAATTCCCTCGGCAGACAAATTGTCAGAGTGACTTTGCCTTCTACAAAACCCTCGGGTTTGTAGGTTGACAATGTCATCGGCTGTTACTCTGAAAATACCTCGTGGCTTTTGCCACCTGCTGTGTACATTTTCATTCAACATTTCACTGGACTTTGAACGAGAAAGGAGAATCTCAAAACCTACTGGATTGATTACTTTTTTTTTTTGGATTATTACTTCTGACCTTGGTGATTCCCTAACTCTTCCTCTACTTTTACATGAGATCAACATTTTTATTTGCCCAATATTTGCGTTTATGGTCAAGTGCCTCAGCTGTATAGTCTTTCTTTGTGTTTACTGCTAATTCACAACAGTTAATAGGTTCCATTAGCTCAAACACTGTGTCTGGAAAATGCTTTGAAAAGCTCACAGTGTTTCAAGCTCTAACATTATTGTTGCTTAACTCACAGAAATGTATTAGCAGCTACTCCTGTTAAAGGTCCAGTGTGTAAGAATGAGTGACATCTAATGGTGAGACTGCAGCTTGCAAGAAATGGTGGACTCCTCCGTTCACACCTCCCTTTTCCAAGCGCATCATAGAACTACGGTGCCAGAAAGAATACAAATATTCTTAAACCACTTCTTTCCATAGCTTTAAAACATGAATTTGGGCTGCTTTTGCTTCAAGTACAAATAAAAGGCTGATTCTAAGGCTACATAGAGCAAAAGTATTTTTTATTTGAAAGCAATTATACACTTACACAAACATATTTAGGGGTTGTATAGTAAATTGCTGCCAATAAAATGTTACACTCTTTTAAAAGTGAAGTGTATAGGTCTTCTGTCTAAGCGAGACAGTGTGCACAGACGTTTTCTGCCCTTTTTCTTATTTATACCGCATGAATCTATAACCAGAGCTGCCTTCAGGATCGGAGTTAACAGTAAGAAGACAAAGGAGGATTATAAATGTGAATGATGTAGGAGGCGTAAACACTTTATGTTTATTTCTCTGCCCTGGAGTGTAGAGTGACTCCAGTGGGCGGGAAGACTAAAGTACAGCTTCGTTTATTTTGACAAGTGACAAACACAATTGAATATGCATGTCAACTGTGCACGTTTCCACTTCACTACTTTCAGTGGGGTATTTGGAACAAGTCCAACTGCAAAAACAAACAAACAAACTAAAAAAAAAAATATGAATATGTACACCAACAAAAGTGTAGTCAGAGGCAACGAATGCACAAACACAGTTATAACATGACTACGGGTGGTGTTCAGGGCAGGTCATCTGCAGTCTGTCTTCACAAGTTGTCCAGCATGTTCCAAGTGTAATAAAACATCAGCAGTTCCCTTTTTGAGTGAGATCTTGTTTTGAAGTTTACCTACCTTTTCTCCTTTCAGGCCATCTCTCCCAGGCACCCCGAGCTCCCCTGGCGAGCCCTGTAAATAGTGGTGAAAAGAGACACATCTATCACCAGGCCTTCATCTCCTCACACATTTATCTCCTCCTCCTCACTGCTTCAGCGGGCTGCCATGTTCCGACATAATTTCCCTTAGCCAGGATTTATGAAATGCCTCTTATCCCTCCCTGCTCTTGAATAAAGACAGATGCTCATTACTGAAGCAGGTGTGGAGAACAGATTGGGCCTCTGCCTCCATTCCTGGCATAAAGTGCTAAGATTTGCCTCTTTCCACTAATTAATTCTTAAATTTGATTACTGATCGTCTGTGAAAAAAATTCTAGACTTTTCCCCTACACTTCCTTTCTGTCTCTGCCTGTTGAGGTTTATCTTTTTATTTCTCCTTCATTCTGGCAGGCTGAGTTAGAAGGGAAGGGGATATGGCAATTTGACAGCTAAGGCAATGAGTGGAGAGGAAGGCTTGACATGAAGTGCTAGTGTCTAGTGCCAATATACTCACTGGCTCGCCGGGGTGTCCTGGGAGTCCAGTGGGTCCAGACGGGCCTTGTTTCCCCTGGCAAAACACAAAGGGAAACCAATACTTTGGACTATTTTCTCAGTTTGCTCAGTGAGAGACTTTGAATTTTACTGACCAGCCAAGCTACACCTTAGGCACTTTCAACAGTTTTTTTTTTCTTCAAATAGCTAAGTTGTTTAAAGCTGCAGTGCATAGCTTTTAGAAATACATGAAGGTCCTTTACATTATAGCCATTTCCAAATGAGTTTATACAATGCGGCTTAAGCATATCAGCTTCACACGACTCTCTGTCTTTCTCAGTAGAGCAGTGTCTTGTGAGGCACCGGGTGACATTCAGGTGCCTCACACAGAAAGTGATTCATGGAGGACACACAGTAGTACATGAAGTCCTAGTGAAGCATGACAGCAGCAGAAACCTGGGCGTATGGCTGAACATGACAAAATGCTCCCACGAAGTTTCACAAGTGAATTCTAGTGAGTCTATGCGAGTCCTTTGACAATTTAATGAGACAAACACTTCTAGGAAGTAGGCACCGAAGCTATGGACACCTCATGCAGTGTTTGGATGTTGAATTCTGCACAGTATTCCTTATACATCCTTAATTAAACCATTAATGGAAAGATGCTGTGGATCTGATGTCATGACTAAGGAGCAGCGGGTTTGCAAGACCAAAGGCCGGTTATGCCGTGATTCTAAATAAGCTGTTTACATGCATCGCTGTTCACGACTCATTACTGCCATTATTGTAAGATCCATACATTACCATGGAAACTGAGGGGTTACATTGATGATAACTGACAAAACAGTGCAGAAGCATCAAAACGGAGGCTTCTATTTTTATAAATTCCCTTTTGTGTTTGGAATTAAACATGTCTGCATTAGAAGTGAAGCCAACAAACATTTCGCTCACCACCTGGTGGCTGGCTGCAGAATGGCTCATAAAACCCCGGGCCACAAAAAAGTACATGCCAAATACTTTTCCTTTTCATGATTAAATATTGGTGGTAATTATTGGATACTATAAAGAAAACGTCATTATTAACTGGTGAGACTTGGTTGAGTGGGTGTATCTTGCGGCTGTATCCTGATACCATGGCTCGCCTCCACAGACCTGTCTTGGCGGGCACTGTCTCGCTGTCATTCACATTCAGCAGGTTTTAGACTTTACTGTTTGACCCCATAGACACTTCAGAGAAGACATGACGTGAATACAGAAACTCACCTCCGGTCCTTGATCTCCCTTTAGTCCTGGCGGCCCTGTGTTTCCCTGTAACGATCACCAAAAAGTTGGAAAAGATACGGGAGCGGCAGTAGCAACACCGCCTTTCATTATTGCTTTTGAGATTTTGGAAAAAAAAACAAAAAACTCAAAGATACCTCCCACAAAGGTATAATATTATGATAATATTTGCCACAGTGTAAGGTCATGGGGTTCATAAATCTTTTTTTATGGCAAGAGATGCTCAAGTCAAATCAGTGATTCAAGTCATATCAAAGAGTTGATACGAGTGCTCCCTCCATCCTCAACGAGTTACCTTGAAGCCTTGCAGTCCTTGTGCTCCTCTCTCCCCCTGCACAAACGTAAAGGACAGAGACAACCATTATATCTAAGGATGCATGTGAATATAATAGTTACCCACTTCTATTCCTCAACTTCATATAGGACCTTCATAAAGTTGGGCTGGTGACAACAGTATTTCCAAACGTCCTCGTTTGCTCTCATACCTTGCATAAATCTCCCTTCATTCTCTAAACAATTCTCGCTGTGTGTTTGGTATTAATGCCCGACATAATGAAATAAAATGTTGAATGTCAATGTTTCCTAGAATCTCTACAGGTAGTTTATTTTGCTTCACTATAATCTGCTTTCTTCGGGAAGGTGTATCTCTTGTTTTAAAATTACAACAATGAGTGAAAAGAAATATAGTCACCTGATCTCCCTTCTCTCCTTTTTGGGTCTTCTCCTTCACTTCGTCCTCAAACACAAGACAAAACAGCCTATTTCAAAGTCTGACCGAAGAGACCCGTGTGCACCATTTAAAAGAGGAACCAAGATACAGTGCATAAACATTTCAAGTGCTATGATGTGAACAGCTGCTTACAGTTCCAGAGAGCTGTCTTAATCCATGAGCCGTCATCACCTACGTAAAGAAGGAGACAGTGTTCTCTAAAAGGTCTTGTAATTACTGCAAGTATATAAAAGTGATGAGAGAAATTTCTCAACCGCTGATTGCGTTGAAAGGCAATAAAGGACCGACAACCCTAGCTGTCTTCATATACTGTATGTGCCCGAGATGACTCATTACTAATCTGAGCCTACTGTGAATTTGAATAAAAAATAATAAAGCTCCATTTTCCTCCCATCTATCTCTTTTATAGCAACAGTAATGTTCAGAGTTTTCCGCAACACAACTACATGAAACAGCAACGACCAAGACCAGCCAGTGAAGGCAACCCTAACCCTGGATGTACCACATAATCTGCTACGAATGATATCCACAGTGAATCCCAAATGAACCAACAACGACAAAGACTTAGAGCAGAGGCCTCAAACTCGCGGCCCGTGGGCCACATGCGGCCTTCCAATCGATGTCCTGTGGCCCTGCACTTATTTTAAAGTGATCATGAAAACTGTAACCTAATGTTAATAATACAGTAGGTTACATTCGTTTTTTGGTGTTAACAGATTCATTTTGTGTCATAAATGTGTTCTTTTTTGTGTGAACTATAAATCAAAACAAACACTTTTACTTTGAAAGGGTGAGCAACGTCATCCTGGATAGTTTAAATTTGCAGTATCATGATGGATTATCAGGATATCATTTTAAGTTAAATTTAGTGAACTGTTGAACTTTTTTTTACTTTGACTGGTGCCCGGCCCCCGTCCTGACCAGCCTCGAAGTTCACTGGCCCCCAGGTCATTTTGAGTTTGAGGCCCCTGACTTAGAGAGTTTCTACCGAGCCATGTCACCCTACAATCATTACTTGAGTAGTTCACATATCAAATCATTTAGACGCAGAACAGACTGAGGATGAACTGCCAAACTACTGACATAAGTGACGACATTAATCCATAGAGATACTGTTCTACATTCAGTCTTTCTAATAGCTTGTCCCACTTAAAATAAGTGAAAAAGGGACCAAAATTATATTTCATGAGAGAGAGCAGTGCGCCCACTGATGATATGATACTAATGATCACATTTCTGTACTGCCACTGGAGGTATATATCAATAATAGGTGGCACAGACATAACTAAAGACTGGCGGTATAACTGGGTAGCGAGTTTAAAAACAAGAGTAATGTTTGAAGCCGAATTCATTACAAACTAAGCAAATTTAAGAACTAAATCAAATCTTGTATCTACAATCATCAGAACTCATTAAAGCTACACATCCGCAGGCCCTTTATGTTGCGTTCGGCATGTTTTACTGCTGTATGCAGTCTGAACCAGCAAGACGTTTGGCTGGTTTTCAACCTGATGATAAAAGAGACTCAATTAAAAGAAGAAAAATGGAAGTAAAAGCTTAAATTCTGAAAGGACATGAGCCTTATCAAGATTAGTGCCACGAGCTTCCTCCTTTGGTTTTTGTCTCATTAAGGATTCCGTAAAAAAAAAAACGTGAAAACCCTAAAGAAAGTGTGACAATTTCATCAAATATCATCAAATCATAGGTTCATTCTTGTGACCTTAAAGGCAAGGTTTTCATATGCCGCCACTAGTACACACTGGCTGTCCAGCCTCGTATCCATGACGACAAAGGCTGAGTGGCTTGCTGCTGTAAGGGAACACATCCAGGAGACATTTTTGCAGGCTCCATCGGAGTGTGGCGACAAAATGACCTATGGTATTTCATGATGGAGGACCTTAGAAGAACATTATCTGTGATTCCATTGAGTGTGTTATAATAAGCAAGGCACTATACACATCCCTTGTCATTAAATGTTCTCCCCTGCTTCACCATCAATGGTCAAAATGTAAAATACTGAATCCCCTACAGTTCCACTAGAGTGTCTGCAGACTCAGACTGAACAATATCAGTGCCATCACAGACAGAATTCCCTGCCTGGGGTACATGTATCTGCCATCATCATGTGAACCTGATCATAAATGTGTGCCAGAATGTTTCCCAAGAGCAGTGAAATACCGTACAGAGCCATTCACTAAACATAACTTGGCATAAGAGATTCAGTTTAATAGATTATAAAACTGTATTGTGAAGCAATTGGGGCCGCAATAAAATCAGAACAATCTCAGGGCTAAAATGGCTATTTTGCCACTTTAAGGGTGTTGGGGGAAACGGTGGCTGGGCATGCGTGTAAGTCCACTACTCCTCCCCGTCGCTAATAAACAGAGGCACAGGAAGGTTTATGAAGGGAGGGTAATGATCTGATCCCTCGCTTCTGCTGTGTAAGGGAAATCAATGCTTAACTGCCAAAATTATCTGCCACAGGAAAGCAGAGAACGCAGACAGAGACTGGTACTAAATATTCAAATGGCCTCATTTATCAAATGACTGATGTTTCCCCCCCTCTACGCTGTGTTATAGTATATATCTCCTATGTCCTGGGTCAGCCGTAGCTCACAACACAACAATGAACACAAGTGAGCATTTCAGTTTTGATGCACCATCTTATTTTCATCTCCTTCCTCGCGCTGGTATGCAGTTCACAGGAAAGAGACGATTTCAAAAATAAACTGCAAAAAGCAAGGCCGGGCTGTTTTGAGCAGCCGATGAAAGTGCACACGTTGATGTGTGCCGTTATTATGCGAGTAGACTTCTTGTTGGTGACACAAAAACACATGAAACTAGTGGAGAGTGAGTGATATTTTGCTCTCTGGATAATTAAGTTGTCTTATTTCCATTTGAATTGCTTGTTAACAAGCAACCGGAATGAGAATAAGAATGAAAGCCGCCAATGTTACATCCAAAGCTTTCAGGGTCTCAACAGGCGGCAGATAACCCATTAGAATGGAGATCTCCATTATGTCACTCTGACCCTTTTGACAATTAGGCTTCAACAACATCACATTTGTATTCTTTTATAAAGTAAATTAAGATATACAGTATATAATTTACTGTATATAGCACTCGTCAGTCTGTGCCACCTTCAACATACCTCAGAACATCCACCATGACAACAGGGCTTCTCACTTTTTTAACTTCTTCACAAACAAGCCGCACCAGTGTCTTGCAACTTAACTCCCACAATTTATAATGATCATTAAATCATTAGCAGGTTGTCTGCTGCCTGGTCCCCATCATTAATTCATGCACTGAAGACCTTTTGTTTTTTTAAGAGATACAGACGCACATGAAATCACTTAAATCCACAGCTCTCAGTGCCTTTGCTTGTCACTTTGTTAATATTTCTCTGCTGTGTACATGACTCGGAGAAAAAAAAAAAAACTCAGGACGCATTTGTCACAACTAATCTCATGCGTCTCGAAAAGGCTGTCCACGTTATAAGTCCTTTATCAATACTGATCCACTGTTTGTGCAGGAAAAAAAACATTTTAATCAAAACTACGTAGCTAATAATAGGACAGATCTGTATGTTTGTCAACAGGGCAGTGAAAGGAAAAGTAAACACAATGTTGCTTTTCCTTAGCATTGTTTCAAAGATCAGAACACTTATTCTTATTGCAAATTAAATGATAGATATAGACATTATATTGTAAGGTGATCTTTGACAGCATACTGTACTCACAGGACCAGGAGGACCAGGAGGGCCAACATCACCCTGCAAATAAAACAGATTTAAATGAAACAAGTGCCTGAAAAAGACTTCAAACAATGGCACCAACTGATTCTGGAGAAATGCTTAACCAAGTTACACCATGACCAAACAGAGGCTGCATTTATTGTTTCATGGAGGAACACTGGACTGGAGGTCGACTGTGACACATCACATAACATTGGCACATAAAGTACACAGGGAACTTTAAGTTCGCCATGCATACATGCTACACTTTAACCCGAGCAATTACTAATCGTAATCACAGAATATTGTATTCTATTTCGATCGTTTTTGAGCCCAAATCCCTGGGAACACAGTGATTTAATTGAACAAGCAGCACAACTACAGTACTCTCCAAAATGAAATGTTGTATTGTCATAGTTTTATTTTTTTTAATATAATTTATGTTTCTGGCTACCTTTCTATCACCAAGGTGCACTGCGGCGGCTGTTGCCAGTTTCTATATATAGTCCATGATTTAATCATATGACTTACAGGACATACATCATAATCATGTCTTCATGTCAGTCACTCGATCACTTTAATTAGATGGATTGCTGTGAAGGTTTGTACAGACGTTAATGGTTCCTGGAGGATGAAACCTACCGGTTTTGATGATCCACCTTCTTTTGTTTTAATAGTACTAGATTGACATAGCCACTGCCTATAGGTTTCATCATCTGAGCGCAATGTGTATATATATATACAGTATGTATATGTACATGTACAGTAGCTTCAGATTAGTGAGGGTGCATTTTAAGTGGGCTGTCAGCAGCTCACCCCTGTCAGCACAAAACAACAGTGTGCTTTTTCTTGACACAAGCCCAACCTCCCTATAGATTTTGCTGAAATCACTTTAGATTAGATTTAGAATGCTGTGCAACACAAAAGGTAAACAGACAAGCATTAGCGTTTGATATTTGCATTACATGGACACAAGGACATCTTTTTTCATTCATGCGTGGAAAGGATCCACAAACAATAGCAACTATAAAAACAAGGCAATAAGCAAGTGCTGATTCATAATTTGCTGCTCAATGATTCCAAATACCTCAGGAGGATGAACAGACTGACAGACAGTCTGAGAGGTTCAGTTTCACGGAACACAAACCGAGGGAATCATGGTCTTTGACACTTGACATTGACGTGACTTACTTTTTGTCCTTTCATCACGCCGGCACCCTCGGCACCTGGCTGACCCTGTGGGAGAAGGCCTTGGTTAATGAAGCCTTAACAGGATGACGTTGTAAATATCACCGCAGGAAAATACATACGGGGGCTCCTTTCTCTCCTGGGACTCCAGAGTCACCCTTCTCCCCCTGAGAGAAGAACACAGCAGATCACTGACAGTGACCGACAGCAAAGACTGGGCAAAAGCCAGCAAGCTCAGAGAGTGGAACAAAAGTAATCAGGAGAAGACATACAGTTCTGTGTCATCTCAAAATCAAAGCGGCTTGTAATTATGTGAGAGAAAAAAAAAAGAAAAGAAACATGACTGGGGACTCGGCAGCGGTTTTATGTGAATAAGTGTTATGTGTGTCTCGCAGGATAATGAAAAACCTAACCCCTGATGCATTGCAGCACTTCTCCATGTTTCCGTGGTAAGATTATTCTTCCGTCTGCCAATAGATGGCACTTTATGACTGCTGGTTAATTTGACTCCCTTGGAATATTAGAACAGGACAGCTTCCTGTCAGTTATGAGGAGAATACTTTAAGTAAACACGACTGTCAAACAAATGTACTTGCATCTTGGTCAAGACACACAGGGAATGAATAATTGAACAGATTTGTGATAGAACCTTTTTTTTTTATTTTATACCCATACTAAACACGCTGTGGAACTTCTCACTACACTTTTCTTGGAACCTCATAGAAGATTCATCATACAGTAAACATCTCTCACCTTTGCGTGACCTTTCGTATGCTCGTACTTCTGCTGTTACACAAGGTGTTGGCATAATATACACCAGCCAGTATTTTAGCGACACGGCAGATGTGAAGCAAATCATTTGCTTGTCAAGTTGGGTTTCGCATCTCTTCAACACTCACCTGTTGTTCGTCACAGTTAACAGAAAAAGAAAAAGATAAATATTCCTAAAAAAGGTTGCTCTTTTCTAAAAAAAAGAAAGAAAAAAAGATGTGAATGCTTGACGGGAAGAATTCGAGTGAGTCCGTGTTAAGACTTTATGAAGCGCGAGAGAAGACAGCGGCATCAGAGGAAGGTTGAAGGATATTTACACTCTCCTGAGGAGCGTCTGGACTCTAACAGACAATAACTGCCATTCAGTTTCACCCCAACCCCCACTCCTGACAGCCACTGTGATACCAATCATTTAATGAGCTAAAGTCACTTTTTCCTTGTCTAAATTATGAGCTGTTATTAAGTCAGTAGACTGCTGGCATCTTTGAACAGATGGATTGTCCTATTAATAATTTAGGCAGGGAGGAGGGACCAGTGGCAAAAGTGACTTTGACTACTAATTGAATTCTGCACAGCGTTATCAACGACAAGGGAACTCATAACTTTACCGGGAAATCAACTGGATAATTGTTGCGTTATCAGTCAGTCCAGGGCCTTATTTTCCAAACAGAAAGGGTTGTGTGTTTTTTTTTTGGTACAGTATGACAGAAAACTGCAAATTGTGCTGTACACAGAGAGGTAGCTTGCAGAGTTATGACATTCAATCTAAATCACATGAAATGGAAGGTTAGAATTGGCCCGCATTGTCACTAATACAAATCTTGAGCACTGTATCCTGGCACTGACTTACGGAAAGACAGTTTTAATGGTTATCTTAAGATCCTTCGAAAGATCATTCAAAGTCAATTCATTGGCAGAGGGGCACGCAACAAGTTAATAAAGCTTTCTAATCAGATTAACGGCACCACAACGGCGGTATTTATCCTGATCATCACTGTTTTTAACACAATGAGAAAGTGCAGCGTGTGTAGCGGCGCGCTCAACAGTCCCTCGGAACAACTGGTCCACCTGTGCATGTCTGTGGGTGATACGTCGACTTCGAGACACCCCACGTCATCAAACGACAATTAAGCATGTCTCCATCCCACTCCCATCTATCCATCAATATCTGCGTTGGTCTGTCAGAGCCTGTCAGTGGGAGATACAGTTATGTAGATGTGATTCATGAGAACATTTTCTTCCCAACCCATCATGCACCGCTCATTTTTTTAAAATGTTCACACTTCACTGACACCATGAGGGGGGTTCAACTCACACAGATGCTGCACAAGCTGCAGTTTAGTTTGTCTGGAGCCTGTTTAGTCCAAGCTAAGACAGTTCTCTTACAGGATTGTTGCCGATGGAAACGTTTGTAGCTCCAATCTTAGGATTTAGAGATACTTAAAAAGATAAGATGGAACACTGTATCAATATCCGTTAAATTTGTATAATGGTGACCTAACTTTGTGTACTGTGCCGACCATGAGTACGAGAGGCCTACAATTAAGACAATTGGATAAGTTTCTCTCACTTATCTTGTTAGGTTATGTCATTTCATTTAAAATGATTGCTTTTTTCCAGTATCGCAGACTATAATGTGAAACAACAGCACACTTTTCTAGCCATCCACAGTAAGCATATCATATAAAACGATAAAGTAAAGATGGATCTGTAATGTAGGAGCATGACTGATTCATGGCTAGCGCCAGGCTGGCTTGCATTAGAGCACTGACATCAACATTTTTAAGCTATTTATCTCTCAAGCAACATCATCACAAATCAGGTATTACAGGAACCATATTGTAGAAAGTGATATTTCCACGTTTTTTTTACTTTTTTAATCATAAAGTATATCTAAACTGACAGGCCAGTATTACACAGGGCACCTAATAGTGGCTTCCGGTGGTCTTCTACTGCTGTTGCCCAACTGCTGTGAGGTTTGACGTGTTTTGCTGTCTTCTACATACCTTGGTTGTATCAAGTTATTTCAGCAACTGCTGTGAATTACTGATGCCTTTCTATACTTTTGAACCAGTCTAGCCACTCTCCTCTGACCCCTGGCATCAACAAGACACTTTTACCCAAAGAACTGCCTCTCACTTGCTATTCTCTCCTCTTTGGACCATTCGCTGAACATTCTAGAGATGGCTGTGTGTGTGGAAAAACCCAGGAAATCAGCCATTTCTGAAATAGCCCGTCTGGTGCCATCACATCAAGCCATGTTCAGAGTCACTTAAATCACTTTTTTTCCCACATTCTGATGCTCGGTTTGCCTTGATCATGTCTACATAATCATCATGTCTAAACTGCATTGAGTTGCCGTCATGTGATTGACTGACTAGATAATTGCATTAATAAGCAGTTAAACAGGTATACATAATACACTGACCAATTAGTGTAGGTGATATTTGACCTCTGTATAACACCCAGTGCACCCAGAACTGCATATGGCCTGTATTTAGTCAAAGCCATATCTTCTTGAGAGATAGTCATCTACAATCAGACAGAGCCACATCTGAAGATGCTAATCATATTAAAAGCCAGTGGTGAAGTTGTTTTTTTTTTGGAATGTTGCAGCTTTTTCAGCAATCTGTTCAGCTCATTCAGCACACTAATGGTGCTAATTACTAAACTATCACCATCATTGTCATTTGCTGTGCATAGGCCACGATCACCTGAAGAACGGTCTGGCACTACCTTCTGTTCAACTGATGCTGCATCACTGGCTCCAGCCTCTGCTGCACATCTGGTCAGCCATTTTCTCAGCTCATGCTGTGAGCTTCATCCCTGAGGACCCCTGGCTCTTGCTCAGAGCAAAACCAGACTCCCTCAGTGGCTGTTCCACCATCATTTTACACCGGGAGCATCCTCGTCTTGCATTGTATATAAAGCAGGATCCTTAGTGACGATTTCCCACCAACAGTTGGAGAGAGCCTGCTGTCTTTCTCCAACTCTCCCACCATCCATGTCAAAGTCCTGATTTGGGTCTCGAGAGAGTTCACTGCCCTGTGTTCCTGATTATTTAGAGGCACTGGACGACAGGCTGGCTACTGTCCAGACATGGAGGTCACACTGCAATAGCAAAACAACAACCGGTCCAGCAAACTACTGATGTCCGCTCCCACAGGCCTCATTAAGAGGTCAAGTCTCATCCTTAAAGCACATACTCTCTGCCCAGGCTTTATACTGGACAAAGACATGGCTGATAAAATCCACAACATTTTAGATTACCTTCCTAAATTTGTCAGGGTCTTAGTTTACATTCTTTCCATATGACAGCAGTCCAAACTGTTAATTCCACATTTAGCATATTTACAGTATGTGTTTAGCTGAATGACATTTTGCAGCATTCAGTCACATCATTGTCATCCAATTTGACAGCGCTGGTGGTGACCTAAGACTTCTGCACAGGACTACACATAATGTCTTAATTCAAAATTCAATTCAAGTACCTGGTTGCACTCGCACTGAGAAACCTATTTTGTTTTATACATTTTATAAACAACATTCCTTTCATTTGTTTTCAATAGGTGTGTTACTGACCATTATTTTTTTTAAGCCTGCAACCTTTTTAAATGTGCTAAGCAAAACAATTAAAGAAGCAACGGTCACTTAAATGGTCTCATTTTCACCAGTAAACAACTATTTGTCACTCCCACACCTCATGTCAGACTGGACTGCAGCTATTTTCTCACATTCTTTGTGGATGAGATCCAAAATGTCAGGGCTAGCATTACCACCACTTCTACTCCCTTCTCCATTCATCCCTCTCAGCGATCATCAATTCTGAACTCCGTCTCTCACATTCCGCTGTAAGACTTTACTGAGCAAGTGGGCAGCAAGAAATCATTCTCCAGTCCTGTTGATATTTTACCTACTTTGCACAATTGCCTGTTAGTTCATGTCTGGTCTTATCTGGCTGAGCCCCAACTAATCCAGTTGTTCAATATATTCAAGAAAAAAAGGCAACCCACGGTCAGTCAGATCCAAATAAAAAATAGCCTATTATTGAAGCAGCCTATTATTGTCATGGCAAAACAAAAATGACACTTTCTTTTCTCGCTACTACTGATCTGTGGTGCACCTCAAGGTTCCATGTTGGGTCTGATTTGCTTTCACTTTACTCACATTATTAGATCATTTTAAACTATTTCCTATCCTTGTACTGGTGACATGTAACTGCCACGTGAGGTTTTGCGTATTTAAGCTTCAATTCATGTAAGTCGCTCAAGTGAAATATTAAAGCCAAAACTAAGAAACCAAAAACAGAAAACCTTAATCAAGGTAACCCCCGTTTGTCATTCTACTCCAGCAAACAACTTTCTAGGACATAGTAATACTACATGATAATTTTTAATCCAAACAAATTCACCACCCATTTGTTTTTAGACATAATAAGTATGTCCTCAGACAGATAACTTCCCTTTTCAAGGTTGGCCAGCTGACAATTCTCCTTCCTCTGGGCTCAGGGAGCAGAAGGAATTCTGTGGTCTAAACTGACAGTCCAGCAAACGACACAGCTATACATCAAATGAACAGCTGCGGTCAAGAGGTTGTCCAGTACACAATAGCCTTCACTCTGAGCATGATCTCAAGAGGGCTGATGGAGGCTTTGTCGGTGGTGGGTGGGGGCTGAAAGGGTTGAGTTTTGTGAAGGAAGCAGGTAGCAACACTGACAGAGGGAGGTCTGGTAAAGGTTCATGTCTGAGAGTTTTTTCTTTTTAACATAGCGTATCTCTGAAGCCTCTGGTGAGCTACAGCACCCCAGGGCTTCATGAAAATAATTGCAGGCGCTTTTTGCAAAAGCACTGTATGATAACGGCCATCTGTCTGTTTGGAGAATAAGTACCGAGTCCCGCTGCGCGGTGCTGCGGGGGGTGCAGGGTGGGAACAGCTACTTAACTTTCTACGATACAATTGACTGAAAGGTGCCATTTCCAGCGTGGGAGATGTGTTCTTAACTAAAAAATAAAAATGCCAGTCAAGAGCAGAACAGAACAGGCGTCTGGTCACATAGATTCTACACTAGACTTTCTGAGCTCTTCTCGTATAGTTCAACTATCTCTCTACAGACAGTGTTGTACAGCGTATTCAACTCCTTGTTTTCAATTCATCTTGACAAGTGAGAGCTGGTTTATCAGGTGAAATCTACCCTAAATGTCACATGCTGGTCCTTTGTTTTGTGATGAATAACATTCTGATAGATACCTTGACACTTGCACCTTCAGAAATCCCTGCAGGACCCGGCAACGTTTACACAAAGAACCCATAAAAAAATATAATTACATGTTACAAAGACAAACAAATGAATGTGGTTATGTTGGCTATGTCTATGTGTGTCCTTATAAGACCATATAACCCTCATTTAAACTGGCACATTTACTTGAAAAAACTAAATTTTTAAAGTAAAGGCCACTTGTTTTCTTTGTGCTAATATTAGCTTGTACAAACACATGGCTGGCCACCAGCAGACTATAGATTATCTTTGAGTGTGTCGTTATTGTGTACCTTTTCACGGCCTCCCCTGATGTTGTGCGATGCTAATTTGACATTGAAAAATAAGCGCTGTCCCCTCAACTGCATGTCCTGCTGCCACTGGACAAGAGAGAGTGATGTCCTAGTGTGTGTTATGAATAGATGAGTCTGCGCGTGAGATCTACCTCAGAAAAACAGGTTACTTACAAATGCCAATACCGGGAGATGGAGGCATAGCTGCCACATGCTAAGGGTGTCATCAGGACATTGCCATTTAGAAATGTCACACCATCTCTGTGCTGTTCTCCTTTTTCAACTGCACATTTGTCTCCTACAACTTAATTAGTCATTACCGCGGCAGGGGATGCATGAAAACACTTAAGGGAGATGATTCAATTATAAAAATAATAGTTAAAGCTCAGGTGCATAGATTTTGGTTGTTGTTTTTGTCATATTTTTTGTCTGGGTGAACAGAAATGTAACTTTATTAGTACCCTGTGTCCTCCTTTTGAAAAAGGGCTCTGTAAAGCAATACTATCAGACCTGACTGAAGAAGGATTGGTGTGTATCCGTATGAAATGAAATCCTATGTCACAATCACGAGTGCGATCAAGGTACAAGGGCTTGGAAATAATTGAACATCCAGGGCGTCTGTTTGTGCTGATATCACGTCAGCTAGACGAGCTGTCTCTTTTCTACATAGCATGGTGTTTCTGCACGTTAGAGTGCGGGTCACCACACAAACACACACATCATCTGGAACTGGTTTAAACGCCTGAGGAAAAAAAAAACCCATAATTCAGGGAGTCAACAGTCCTTACAGGCAGACTTGTCCTGTACAAGCATTCGCATGTGCTACCATTATATAACCCACGTAGTTTGAAAATAATAACGCTGCCGGCTTGAAGCAATATGAGAGTGAGATACTGTAAGATTGTAAGAAGTATGACATGAAAGCACAAACTTTACATACAGGAGTGCTGCAAAGCTATCACCACGAAGAATGTAATTAAGTTAACATTTTTAATTGCGCATCAGCTGTATTTATCAACTTGCTTTTAATATGCTTTGGATAATTAATAATAGAGGATAAACTAATTTGGATGGGTAGACAAAGATAAAATAACTATTAGTTTGTGAGTTATCTGCTGTCCGAGCAAAACTTAACCTAACATTTTAGTGTTTTTCACAGTGTTTAATTCATAGTTGTTACGCTGTAATGACGCATGCATAATAACCAAAACACGTACATCTAGTAATATTATATGTACGCATAGTAAAGAAGGATTTAATCCATTTAAATGAAGGTAAAGGTAAAGGTATACGCACAGGTAGTCCTCTGAGTCCAGGCTCACCACTCTTTCCTCGCCGTCCCTATGGAAGGAAAAAAAAAAAAAGAAAAGGTGTGAGGTAAGTGAGTGAAGATGCAACAACAGGTGTTGCTGGGTTTACATGCTGCCAGCAATTAAGAGCAGACAGCAACTCCCGTCGCAGTCTCTAATTTGCTTTTAATTAACAACGAGAAAACAGCTTAATTGCTGCACCCTGTGTGGCCCACTACTCTTTGTTCCTTCCTTTGGTTTACTGCCTCCTCTCCAGCTGCGCGAGTCCCTCAGTGCATCAATCAACCCAAGGAGCATATACAGCGGCAGACAGGCTAAGCCAGCCAGTGCTGTCCAACACTGCAAAACAAGGTCACAGCGAAGCACCCCATCTTTGCTTTGAGATTTTACTTTTTATTTTTTGACACCGTGACTCGCCAAACACTCCAGTGATTGAGCGTCTGCGCGAGTTCAGACACTGACATCGTCATAAAACGTAATGTTCTCCGAAACTACTCAAAGTTGGTCTAATTTACATCAAGCGGGGTTAAGTTCTACCAAGTAAAGGGGATACAGCTTTGTGGATGTTCTTACCAGCGATCCTAAAAACTGGCATAACATCACAAGCTTGCACGGTTTACACACACACACTCACACACTCAAATAGGAAATAATGATTATTCTCTGGCCAATATCAATTCAGTGTACAGGAGCATAATCAAACGCAGACGTGTGAGACGACGTAGACAGTATTAAGGCTAAGTATGATTACCCCTTTCCAGTGGGAGTTTCGTCATCAGACACAGATGCTACATTGAAACAGTGCATCCGCTCCTACAGTATGTTGCGTGTCAGTACGAAGACACTTCTATTCTCCACTGACTTCAGAGTTTGGCAGACTGGAGAAGATGGAAGGATCACTGGCTGCTGAACAGACTCACAGAGCAATGAGTGCCCCTCTCCTCTCCAACACTCCATATGCAAATGTTTGATGAACTGGGTCATATCTGACACGTACAGTACATTTACCTGAAAGAGAGGTGAAGGCGCTTGAATGAGAATGACTTCCTTTAATCTCCTGTTTGCATGTGTGCTCAAGTGTATATGATGTGCTTGTGTCTCTGTTTCTAGCCCACAGAATACAGTGGGTTATGGAAACTGGAGAAGCTAGGGTATAATATTAACCTTAATAATGGTACAATGCAACTCGTTTGTGTATACTCTTGGGAATTGCTCACTTTACTCCGTTCGTGCCGTTTGATGTACAAAGACAGCCTTGGCCAACAGCTCTTAGTCATCTGCGTTAATGTTCCTCTGAGGCCTCATGCGCTTTAATGTCAGTACGAAGGAGTGCCTTTTTTCCAGAAGAGCTGGAAGATGTCACATTGCATTCACTTGGAGGGAAACAGCACATTTAAAAACCTTAAAGTCATGTCAGCCATTTGAAGGCTGACATGAAATGTAACTGTGGTTGATTACTGCGTGGAAGGAAAATGAGCAATGAGAGTGACAACCATAAATTTAATAAGCACTCATGCACCAGGGTGCCATATGTCGATTCAGAACACATGACGTTTATGTAACAGGTCCATTTCTCACAAACAAAGACTGTGTTTAGTGAGGATGGAGGGCACTCCCCCCCCCCCCCCTTTTTCACTGGTAATGAGTAGGCTGACAGACAATCATTGCTATGTTTGCAAAAAAGATCAGGCTATTTGTTCTAGCCTTAGCCCCTGCTGCTGTCCTTTCACTTCAGAAGTCGACAACAAAAGCAGATTACATAGATAAGTAATTTAGCTAATGAATATTTCATGTGCTATTATTCCAAACAAGCCATGAATTATGCAGTTTTTAAAATCACGTCTCCACATTTGCCCTTATATCCTTTTTTAACTCCAAAGAGCATACAAATTGTATTTCCATGTATTTGCATAGCACCGTCTAAATGAATAGTGGCGCTAGGACTGCCATAGTACAATAAATCATCCTGATCAACTTAAAAATGATGACCTAGGCTCAAATCCATATAATCAAACCTGGGCCTGGGCCTGTTCTTGCAAAGTTACAAATGTTAAATGGTTTACAAAATCATTTTTGAAGTGATGATTTTGCTAAAGCCTTATTTCCATATTTAAAAAAAACACATTTTATTCTGTCCTACATACTGCTAACAAAGAGAAATAGTATTATATTTCAGTCTCAGATGGCTGCTTTTATTACTGACACAGAAGTATTGTTGCATTATACTGACTTGCCAGTTTATTAGGTACACCTAATTAAAACCAATGTTTTGTAATGTAATGGCTGTAATAGGAAGCCCATCTTCATGGTGGGACTTGTGTTGAAATTAAATTTGGGCATCGTAGCTTGTGGTGCAGCTGAATTTCAATTATGTTGCACTAGGAGGTGTTTTCTAATATTTCATCAGCACAGGCTTTTTCAAGTAAAAAAGACTACAGCAGGTGACTTTGGGGCTAGACTGACACTTTTTTGTCCAGAGGTCCTCTGGTTAGCACACCATCAACAAACCTGTACACAGTGACAGGAAATAATTAGTCCGGAGCACAGCTGTCAGCACCGTTTGCACTGAGTTGACTCTCCGAACTAAAATATCTGTCAGCAACACGGCGAGATAACAGAGTGGCTCGGGAACACAGAGAATCAAGAACGCCAGCAACCATCGCAGTGCCCAGGAGCATCCAAACACTGAAGCAACAGATGCTGGTTTGCTAAAGTTTGTCATTTAACTCTAGTGAGTAGAGTTTTTATATTTATTTATGTGATGCTCAGTGACATAATTATTTCTAAATGTCATGTTTGGACTGTCAAAAGTGTAACTCAAGGGACATTTATAATGATGTTTCTTTGGTTTCTTGTCAACAACTTACAGGCACACGGTAAAAAGTTTAATTTGTATATGTGGGTTTGCGTTTAAAAAAAAAATAAAAAAAAGTCGATATATTTTATTTGGCAAGGGACAAAACATTTACATTTTAAATCTTTTTTTTGGTGAAGACGGTAGATGATGCTTGAGGGTGATAAGGGATAAAGGTTCTTGGCAATAAAAAGACTGGAAACAGAAATGAAGGCTTTCAGCTTCAAGAAGAAAAAAGAAGAAGAAGAGAATAGCACATAATGTTTATCTTGATGATTATAGCGAGAGTGCAAGAGCAGCCTGTAGTTGGACTTGGGCCATTACTTAAATGGCTATTTTGCTCTGAAAAATTTAAGGCACTTTCAATCTTAACACCGCCTGTGCACGCCAAAATGCCATAGTAAAATATGTCATCATGATGATAATTAGTACTTGAAATACAACAGAATGGCATACACACAACCATACAGCAGTGCTATTAAATCTTTTCTTTCAGCCAAACTGGCCTTAACTTTCTCATTTTCTGTCCCTTCATCTCCCATTCATCTATCTCGTTGTGTATAATAACATAATTCCATTACTCTCATCTCATCCCTCTCTCCTGTCTCCTGTCCCCCCCCCCCCCCATCATCTCTCCTTCCACCTCCTGTCTCCTGTCACTCGCCCCATTTCTCCCTCAACCAACTTCCAGTGCTTGTTGGATCACCCTGGCAATCTCTGTTGCTATGCAACACACACAGTGTCCTATAAATTTGACAACATCCTAGTGCTTGATTATTATTTGAGCACTGCAGTGTGAAACCCTCCTTCAGGTCATTGCAGTAGTTTAGGGGGAGGGGGGGAGAGAGCTAGAGTTAAGGAAGGAAATGAGGGATGGGAGGAAGGGAGGCAAATGAATGACTGGATTTTGGGGGAGAGGGAAAGAACACAAGTGGGAGTGAAAGATGAATTAGCCTCTTGAGTAAAAGGAAGACGGGCTGGCAGGATGCAACAAATAATCACATGTACTATTTATTTGTACTCCTCAGTAACCAGTGTGAAAACACCTCACATTTACTTCTTATTAAACAACAGTGCTAAAGCTTGAGTAAGTATACTTTTGAGCTCTGAAAAGGGGGCCGGCCTCAGCAAAGTGACAGCGTATTTGAACCCCTGACTTAATCCACATGGATCCCAGCCTCGATTGGCACCAGCTCTGCTCTGAGTTGTGAAGAGTAAAAGGAAAGCACAGACATGCTGTGGGCCCAGCTCAGTCCTGGAGCACAAGTCCCAGTCTGAGAGCAGAGTCAACATAGTGACAGTGACACACAGCAGAAGCACTCGTTTGTGATGGCTCCATAATCCTTATCCCTAATGTCAACATGTTCTCTGAGACGTTCCACGTCTCGCTACCCGAATTGGGATAACACAGTCGTATAAAACGGAGGAGGCAGAATGTGTCGTATTTTTAGCAGCAAAGCAGATATACCATCAAAAAGTCACATAATCCACCTGACAAATGCCCCCGTGGAGAGAGGTCAGCAGATAAGCTGGGGGGACCTTTTGAAATGAACACCACAGGAGAGGACCCAACTCAACACTGACTCAGACAAGATGATGTTTCCCTTTCATATGCAGGTGCAGCTGCCAGTGGGTCAATCAAATTCAAATTCATCTCTCACAACTCATCTTTGATTTTTGCTAAATTTGCCTACAAGTTGCTATCAAAGTAATTATCCCTTTAGTTACACTTCTAGTCTCCAAAAAAGCTATAAATCCATTCCACGTTTACTTTAACATCCGGATATGAAGTGAATGCATTTGCTAGAGCCAGAGCGTGACCATTTTAGTAAAGTATTGGCAATGAGGTAACCTGTTTATTCCTTTCTGTAAATAGCCACTTATTCATCCATCAAACCTTTCACCTTTTTACCAAATGTAGCCTTGTTACGGGCCAAGCACGAACTGGCCCGACCTGAAGATTGTTTTTGAATAGCTATTCACCAGAAATCCCAATACTGCTTGCGTTTCATTTGCCTCAGTTATGTGTGACAACAGCATTTTTAATATCATCAAGGGGGAACTATGTATGACATTGCTGAGCCAAGTTGGTCTGCAACAATGCTATGTAGCTTATGGGAGATGTGACCTTTTTCTTGACTAACCAACTCGCATGCCACTCCCACTCTTTCTGCATGAGCTGAGTCCCGTGTCTCCCTTTAGGGACATGTACTCAGGCCACCTGAGCCTTTTGTCAAACTGCTACACTGGGTTTAACTGCAACCGACTATGTCGCTTATGAGCAGCAGCTGTATATGCTCGGGAAACAGATGGATGTAAAATAGTGACAATGATAACCCATCATAAAATCCTCGTGTTGTTTAACAATATGCAGAACAAAGGAAGAAGGAGGACAGTGACTTTTAAAGCACACAGACACCAAGAGAGACAAACGGGCTCATTTGGCATGCGCGCACAGAAACAAGGGAAAGTTTGCCACAAGACAGCCTGTCGCACTCTTAATTCCCCAGTGAAGATGCCTGTCTTCTTCTGGCCTGTGAAAGATGGGGGAAAATGGAGTGACACACACAACCAGATGCATTTAATCCGCTCAGTCCCTAAGGGACACTTATTGTATCCAGATTCAGACAAGATACAGACAATTGCTCAAACTGCCAGCAAAAGCTAATTAATTCTGTAATTAATTCTGAAATGTCATCCCTTCCCATAGCAAATAATACATTTTCTGATTTCTCATTTGCGAACCTGCACCGTGAACCACAAGCATCAGCAAAACGAGTGAGAAAAACAGCATAAAGTATGCACAAAGGACATGAAACATTAAATATTCCACCTTGTTTGGCTCGGTGATGTGTCTAATTATCGACTAATATTCAGGGAATAAATATGACTTCAGGAGCACTCCAAAGCCAAAATGAATGGGGAAGATACAGAGCAAAAAATGATGTAAACTATGCTGATTCTTTATTTTATATAAGCAACAAACGATCAATAAGCACATTCTCCGCGTCCTTTAGATTTATAGTACTTCCATCCCTATTTACACTAACTGCCTAGCTGTTTCTGGCGTGAACTTTGAATTTATACGACCCTTCAAGTGAAAGAGACAACTATTCATGCACTATGTAGCACCATATCCTGCAGTTGTCAGAATCATCACCAAACTTGGTTTCCCTGTGTCAGTGCTTCTGGGGGGAAGTATCGATCACGCTTGTTGGAAATGTCACAGAACCCACCACAGAAACCACAGCCTCACCTACTTGTGATTAAGGATCCAATTAGAGACAGACGGTGCAAATTTCCTACTTCTGACTGCCCCTGTTGGATGCCATCTTAGGACATGGCACAAGCTCAGAAAATGCCTGGGCACTGGGGCTTGCAGAGATCTCTTGCACTTGGTGAAAGCCTCAATAAAATAGGATTTGTTCCAGTTGTTTACTGAGGGTTAAGAGGAGCGGCCGGGGCAGGAAGAGAACTGCAAAGCCGACAGCTGCCTGGCAGGGGCTCAAATGCAGCTTAGCATTTTTTTTTTTACTATTCTGACTGGCACACAATGCTCCCTTTAACTCCCGGCCATCTAAATATTCAGGGACGTATAAAGAGATGGCTGACACTGCAGCCGACTTAAGACACAGCTCAGCTGGCCAAGGTTGCACCTATAGTGTCTTGGCTAAAGCTTTCCATGAAGGCTTTCCTCACAGACACTCAATCATAGACAGCATGTGACTACATAGTGATTTGTTCATGCACCACTAGATGGCAAACTAGCTTCATCACAAAATGTGTACACAGTGGGGGACAATGCCAAGGCGTAGACTAAGCTATCTCTGAGCTGGGATGGATGTGCTCAGTGCATGAATATATGATGTGTGTTGGGGAACATTCCTAATTAGGGAGTCTGGCAATTAGGCATTGAACACGGTAAATAATATATTTTTTTTTTTTTCTGTAGAGGGCTTAGAACAATCAGAGAAGGAGGAAACGGGCGAGAGAAGAAGCCGTACAAGAGTGCAATTTGAATTTTCATACTGCATTATGCCTCTTCTCAACTGTCAACACAACATAAAGGACACAGGTGGCATCACAAGGTTACCCAGTCATAGAGTGCAGCGTATCGTCGGTTAAAATAACCATTAGAGAGCTATTTCAGCAAACATCCTGCTCTTCACCACCACACAGTATGCAAACACTACAGCCAAAGGCAAACACAGGAAATACAGACAGTTAATGTCTGTGGAAACTAAGCCAAGGTGGTCTCAGGGGATGCTCAGAACATCTCTTTACAAGAACCATGTCTCTACCACATCTTTAGTGATGAGTTTTAAGAGCTCATTGACTTTAACAACTCCTAAGGAGAGAAAAGAGGGCTGACAGCATTATCTGAATTTGCATTTTTATACTTGTGAGGATGATAAATCTACATGAAACTATGAGCTTAATCCCCACTGATCAGCTGTGCAGTGCATCCATGCAAGCTGCATGCCTATGTGTTGGCCCCTCCCTAGACCAGCATTGCCTCTTGAATGTTCTCATCTCCTAATGGATGCTGTTATTAGTCTTGGCTCTTGGAAATTTCACAGTCTCATCTGGACTTCTGGCCGTATTATTCATCCGGAGCAGATTGCTCCCATCCAATGTTTACAGATACTGAGTGTTTCATTAGTTCGTTATCCAACAAGTGAATAGGAGAGGCTGGAAATTGACTTTGAATAAACCCTGGTTCATTTTACAAACCAAATATTTGAGGTCAAAGAGAATACACTGTGCAAAGATCCACAGGGCGCTCACTCTGGGTATTGTAGCCCTCGGCAAGTCTTATGCTTCATATGATTCACCACGCATAACAGATTACACTGAGGTCCCACACACTACCATCTGTATAATATCAGGCCAGTGTCAATGCACTGCTCCCTGGCATGCCATTAAAGTGGACACAGATGAATGTATCTAAATTGGTTGCAGGCGGGATGAGAGTGTGGAGAATCAGAATATGGATGGCAGGCTGTAACAGTGTGCTGTAAGTGATGCTTCCTCCCACTACCACGCCTCTGTGTTCTGCAGTGTTCAGGGCTACTTCTCCTCCCAAACCAGCCTGTCTCCCGTCTTGCAGTAGGAGCTTTCCATGTCCTCCTCCCTCACCTTGGCCAAGGAAAATGGCCAGCACATAGTTTACAGAGCTTCCCTCCAAGCTTCCTGGATCCAAAGTGCCCTTTGTAAGTTATTTACATTCTCAGCATTTCCCAAAGTTGGCCTCTCCCTTAAACTGACCTAAAATGCCAGCAGAGTGTCTTTGTATATTAGTAGACTCAGTGGAGCCTGCCGGACTCATTGTTTGGATGACTAAAGCTGTGACATGGACTGTGATACCTGGAACAGTCACAAGGGCCAGTCACCTCCTGTCCGGTGACATACCTCAGAGAGCTGAGTGAATTCAGTTCAGTTGACCTTATGTGACAAAGGACACTCCATTAGTGTTGGCATGACCTGGCATTGACAATGAAACAATACTTAAAAATGTCGTGGCGGTGTTGGACACGGGCCGTCGGTGGTGCCAGGCCCTGACAAATGTGGACAGTGAAGCAGCAGGGACGTGTATATTGCCTGCAGTGTCCCTGCTGTGTGGTACAGCTCTGTTTCCTGAGAAAGGGAAAAGACGTAGACGTGTGAATGAGGGCCGCGCTCTGGCAAAGTGCAGCAAGACCAATGCTCACAGGATGTGTTGACCTACATTACCCCTTGTTGAACACAAGCTTTTTACTTGTACACATCAACATACAAACACACACACACACACACACACACAAACACACAGGACACACCCAATTACTGTAAAAGCCAGTGAACAACGTGCAATCAAAGTGGCCCTCTCAAAGTCTTGCCCCGTCTATTCATCCCTGTAATTAATTGGCCAATTAATGTGTGTTTATTCTGGACAACCGTGGATGTCACCATACTGGGGTGCTCGGGGAACGACGAGAGTCAGACAGATAAATCAAAGCTGTGTGCATCTGTCCTTGCAAGTGCCAAACGCTTCCCCCGTAACCCTCCTCTCTCCCAACTGGGTCCAAATGTAAGACCTTTTCATAGCCAATCAGGTCAAATCTTTGTTTCATCCTTCCTCCCAATGCACTTGACATTGACAAGATTAATTGCCTTGTGCACTGGGCAAACACGTTACCTCCTGGTGTAATACAGGTGTCAAAGCATGGCTCTCTGGATTTTCTTACTATGAACTTGGACAGAAAGTGAAGAATAACCTATTCCATTTTGTGGAAAAAAAAAAAAAGGTGGTTAACAAATCCTCCCCCCACTTGTGAAATCACACAGGATGTAAATCTTGCCATAAAACCTCAGCTGTGAGCCCTGCTGACCTATAAACTCTTCTCTGCGTCTTCCTCTGTCATTGAGCTTTCAATGGGCAGGCCCAAACTGTAACTACATATGTACATCGCACTACCTTATTTCTATTTCTAACTCTTTCAATGACATGAACCACCAATATGATCACCAACTGTGTTTCCATAGTTAAATATACCATGACGGCGTTTTAATAGATGTAACATGAGTGTATGTAGTAGTGTGTGTCCACTATGTTTGGCATCAATGAAAATGAGGGTCTCCCTTCATTGATTCCCAGGTCTTAAATAAAGGTAATGAAATAGAAGGAAAGTTAATTTAACGGACATAATTTGGGAATGTGCATGTACGATAAAGTACGTACAGACTGTGTTTCACAGCAGTTAATAATTAATCTTAGTAATTAATCTTGAATATAGAATTAAACTTTACCTCAAGGTATGCAAAGGCACAATGTTCCATGACACAATTCTGCTATAAATGGCCTCAATTAAATGCCTTTATCTTAAATACAAAATACTGCAGTGCACATCATATTATATTACCTACGTATAAGCACTTATCACACAAGTCATTTCAATTTCAAGTGTTACTGTTGACACTTATTGGTACATGGTTCAGGAGTACATGGTGGTGTACCAGTTTTGCCAGCATGCCAGGACCCTGAGAGTGAAGCAGCTAAATGGAATGCAGCCATCATTCACTCCTGTGCCTTTCCTAATACCACATGCCAGAATTTCTCTTGTGAAACAGCCTGATAGCTGTGTACCGAGTTGGACAACAAAACACATTGCATCCAATCAAGGTGCTGCTGTGATTTCAGGCATTTACAGTATCACCCAAATCAGCAGCAACCTCCCGTGGAGAACTTCTGGCAAGAAGGCTGCTCTTCTCACCAGGGACTCGTTACTTAATAATTTCACCCTGCAGGTGCTCTGATAGAGGTCAACTGCCTGTTACAGTTGTGTTGCTGTACATGTCTGCCTCCACCTATGCAACAGGAACGACTGCCAAATGTCCCCGGTCCCTGAAAACTGAACCATAACTCCTTCCCTATCAATGTCACTGCCAGTTTTGTTCTCTCCAGACAAACATACTGATCCAAATGAACCTGAGCCAACTCCATCAGCTACAATATGAATATAATATATACTGCGGAAGCTCATTTGTCTCAAAACAACATCCCCCTGGCCTTGTAAAGGGGATGCATCTAAATTCAAGTTACATAGTGCATTTGGTTAACAGAAAACAGCATATTTTTTTTCAAAAATAAATTAGTTTAAATGTCAAAATCTATTAACTGAGTAATGTAGGTAGGTGGATTCTGTTTTAGACTAGATGGATGGTATTATATCTAATCTGACACTAATGTTTTAACCTATCTGAACCTGTCTAATGCTGACAGTTCCAGTGTAGGATATTGGTTCCCGGTCAGGAATATTCATCCTCTTATGGCTAAATGGCCACAGAGGTGTACACGCTCAAATCTGATCAAGTCAAGCAAGCGTGCACACAATGTGCCTTACACTCGTAGGAAAAGACCAAGACTTAGTTTGAGGAGAAAATAATACAAGAATGAGATTGCATCAAGTTGTTGCTTTTGCCCTGGGAGAAAGTAAAGCACCCAGTGGACGGTCAGCATGTGTAGCATTTGAGAAATGTGTCATTGCAAGGGTAAAGGACGAAAGTAAAGACAAAAAAAAAAAAAAAAAAAAATGCCTGTGCGTTCGGTCAGGACACAAAGACAGCTGTCTCAGTCATTCAGCAAAGGGCATGAATGGAAAATGTAAACACCACTATCACTTCCAAAAGACAGCAAATCCCTCCCTCTTCTTTGTCGTTTGCCAAGCAGAGACAAGACAGTTGTGACAGATTATTTTCATGCCACTTCAGAGTGTCCGGGCAGCTGCTGGTCATGTTAATTACGTTGTTTTAAAGTTGTTGTTTTTTTTTTTGACATAAGCGAAGATGTGAAAGTGTTTCTGCACTTCAGTTACTGACGTGCATTGATCTGGAACGGTGCCATCCCACAATGTAAGGCGATGACAGCTGAAGAACATGATGTGACAGCAGTGGAAGTTTTAGGATACAGACTCATATTATTTTAAAATAGACATCTCTCCCACGTAACCCGAGAAGAGTCTCTTTACTGAGAAACTGTCTCTCGCCAAACAGCCATTAAATGAACATCACATTCACTCAAAAGTTGTTTTCCGGTGTCATTTGTCCTCCAGGACAAAGATAACATGACTGACAACCTGCTTCTGTTATAGTAAAATATCTAGTACTGTTATGAAAACCATTGACGTGGATTATATTCATATCTTAATCACTCGTTCAGATGTGATCGATAGATGAAATAAATGATGAACGACCCATTAGACCCTGCAGTTAGTGGCCATGCTGAGTCTACTGCATAAAGACTGAGAGGGGGAAGTGGGATGAACAACCTGTCAGCAAAATCAAAGTCCTGCCGTATTTCCAAGCTCCACTATGTAATGTGTCTTCCATAGCCCTCATTAGTCTTTGTGGATTCTTTTATTTGTAGTATTGATGTGGCACATCATATTATTTAACGAGAAAATGATTCCTCCGGGATTAGAGGGCTCTCTCTTAATGACTTTTCCCTCCAGTAGGAGATCTTGATTTGCTTGGCTACCAACGTTCTCCAGGCCATTTCAGCTTATTTTTGACATTTGTTCTCGCTTATCTCCTTGACATATGACGCATGCCTTTCGTGTGGCACAGTGTCATCCACCTACATCTTCAGCTGAGCTATGCGGCTGAACATTTCCCTCAGGGAAAGCAGGCATTTCACAAAAAAAGAGAGAGATAACAGAGACAATCAAAATAGCAGAATGCCGACTCTTACCTGATGGTCAACTCTATTTATAGCGTCTGAGATTACAGAAATGTCCAAATACAGTACATCATGTATATATATATTGTGCCAGTCTGTTTACTCTCCAAATCAAATAATTAACTAGATTTGAATAATTAATAAATCAGTGGGATCTCCACTGCATAATTAATTTGAAAAGAACACATTTCAGATATGGAGCAGCTGCAGTGTTTTGCTTCCTCGAGGCCATGCTGAGGTTTCATCATCTCTGCCCTGGCACGGCGACGTCTGATAAAAACAAACTCATCTGTCAGACACGAGCACTTGCCAAAGCAAAGAGTCAAGGAATCCTTGACACGACTGATTGAAGAGGATCTCAAAATGCTTTGCGTCCACGTTGTCTACGTTGTAGAAACCACTTAACAGGGCACTGTTTCAGAGACAATCTACGTATGTAAGTAATGAATTTACAATATTTATGCAACAGTCGAAACACAACTTCAACTGAAACATATGCCTGCCATTAAGTTTGGTGACCCCACCTTCCTTCTATAACAAACCAAGGAAATCAACAAGGCATCTATTTATATCTATCCAGGCATAATTATACAGCTGATAAGGATTCATGTGGTGTTAGGCTTGGACTAAAACACAGAGATCCACCTTGTCAGGGGGGTTTTGTTTGAAATGATTATTATGTAATCCATGGGAACCTACTATCTTGCTCACGGAAGAGCCCTAGTCTGTACTGAACCCACTCGCAACCCCTTGCCAACTACCAAAGCAGAGTATGATGGGAGAACTTGGCAGGACATGAATAAACCACACTTGATGTGAGTATGTTGGCTTTGTGGAAGCCAAGTGCTATAACCAAGCGTAGGTTTTCAGTCCTATTTCGAGCATGAAAACTATGACATTTTGGTTTTATTTACAAAATGTTTGCCACCCAAAGCCCTGATGACTTTCTCCTGAAGCCTGTTGTGTTTGCTGTGTATTTGATTGTCAGGTCATTCTACTACAGGATACTCAAAAAAGAACTTGGCTTGTGTGCTTTGAAAATTCCAAGGTGATCCCCTTCAGCATGCATGTCTTTCACCTCCTCAGCCTGGGTACAACGAGGCCAGCCTACAATGACAACACAGAGCTTAGCACATCATTACAGAACCTTTTGAATATTTAAACCCACCACGGTTGGCTAGGGGAACATATTCTTTTTACTGGCACTCCCCATATTCCTTTTGATCTGCTGTAATGTGCCACCGAATCCCAAAGTTCGACACTTTCCCTGCCATTCTGTGTCAATACCATCCATTATAGATAAAACCAAGCCATTCACATCACTATTAATGGTAATGTGTAACGTGGGGGTAATATATTCCCATAAATTCTTAGACACGGCTGGACTGGCTGTGACTTACTGAACTAGACATCCATCAAGCTAATAAGATAAAATCAAGTTTCTGTGAATGTTAGACAGGGGGTCACGGAAAGGGTTGGGTAACTGACCTTGATATCCTCTCTTGCATATGTTGCTTTAAGCTACAGAGAAGGATTAGTGCAAATGGCATCATTCCTCTTCTCCTCACTACAATGTCCTCCACATCCCCTTGAAGTAAATCTAAATGGCTTAGAGTGGTCGAATTTTCTTGAACAATAAATTGAAGCAGACAGTGTGAGAGATGGGCTGGCGTGAATCTAAGGCCTTGTGAAAGCTTCCCACTACAGGCGATCCTATAAAGTTTGCAGAGTGGTCAGTCTCCGTCAAGATATTCCACATCATTTGTAAAGCGACCGTGGCTGTTAGTGAAACCACTAAGTTGCGAGTGTGGACAAGAGTTGCTAATTGGGTGAGAGTCTCCCGCTGTATCAGCTGACCACAACCTAGCCCCTGATAACGATACATGTCCACCGTCCCAAAATAGACCGTCCGACTGCAGAAAACACAGGTTGGTCAACAACTTTGAGGCCACATGTGACTCCTGGAACTAAGAATACGCAGAAACCTTACCACATTCACAGTCACTGTGAAGCCAGCCAGTCATCAAAGACAGGGTATTTATAGATCTGACTGTGTCTTCAGCATCAACAACAGCAGAAAGTCTGAGATGGCCAGCTTGAAGGACTATGGACTGTATACCTGCAACAATCTTCAAAGAGAGAACTAGTGGGAGAAGTTTGATGGGTATACAGAAAACCAAGGCGCTACCACATCAAACACCGAGTCACTCTCTGTTTCCTCAGAGCCATTTATGATCGAAAGATTCATCATAACACGGTATCCAAGAAGAAAAGTGCACACTATAATTGATGCGTCTGACACAAAGTCCCTTTGACGCTCAGTCCCTGCTTAAGTTAGGTTAGGCATACAATAACACCCGACTAATGAGGCACAGACTAAGGCATGAAAAAAACATCTGCATCGGCCGCTGGGCTTACTTTTGTTGACTGTGAACACTTTGCCTGACAATAGATTCTGTTACTTTTCGGGGCATCGGAATGATCTGTTGAGAAGTAACCCAGCCAGTGATGGGTCATAAATTGTTCATGCGATTGAAGCAATTTCTTGAGTTAGAATGAATTCATGCACAGATCGGTGGAATGCTGAGATACTTGTGACTAGACGTCTCGAGTGCTGTGTGTCATCTCAGCCTTTCCTGAATCTGAAAAGAACATTTGCCTGACCTACTTATAGTTGCTCTACAGCTCAACCTGCTATATATTTCATATTCTGCTGCACTGGAGCCAATTTTTGTGCAATATTATTAGCCCTTTCTGGAAGGTAAATAGATATACAAATAGGAATATACAGTTGCCTGACGAGAGCTATTTTCATGGTGATGCAGGGAAGGTATTTACAACTCCAGTCTAATTAAGCCGAGCATAACTCTCTCCACCTGTTTGTGAGCACTGTGTTTCAGCTGTGATGACGCAGAACAATGGCATTCTTTCGGAGGCGCGATCTTCAGCCCACCATGATGTTACAGTGTTCACCAACTTTACACTACTGAAAAAAAGACGCTGTGCTGAATTTGTAACATTGAAAATAGATATAAAATGTAACATTTCTGTATTAAAACATCTAAAATGACAAGTCAAAGGTGTACTTATGTTAGCCAACATGTTTCCAACACTCTTTTCTCATTCTTACTGCTATATTAAGGACCATTTCAACACCTTTTAACGACGTCACCTGCTTTACATATGGTGCTCTTAGACATTATGTTACACACACTTGTATGACACTTGTATGTCCTCATCACCAGTTAGTATTCATTTACAGGCGAGAAATAAATAAATAAAAATAAAATGTTTCCATTAATTAATTTCTGAACTCTGGTGACCACCACCCACATGTACTGCCTGTCACACTACACTGTGTCTGCGTCTGTGTCCCATTAACCACAGAGCCCACTCATTAATTGCCATACATTACAATAGGCCCACACCAACCAGACCTGTTGGCCACAGGTCACATTTGCCTCCCTGAAAAACAACACCAACCACTCAGCTGCTGTTTGTGTAGCCCAGTAAGTAAAACACCAGCCAGGCCACACAACTAGTGGGTGGTTTCTGTTTACTCACCCTTTTGCCCTCTTTGCCTGGTTCCCCTGACATCCCAGTCGATCCCTGAAGAAAATGACATTCAAACATAATGAGTTAAGTGCTACATTCATGTGTATTTGGCCATGCAGGAAGATATTATGACTTGAAAAAATATTCAGAGTTTATGCCAAATGTACTTTGTCGACGAAAGCAGAATTTCCAGAGATGGGAAACATAATATTTGCTTAGTGAAAATTGCATGAATAGATAGAACAGAGTATATACAGCTTGTGTTTCTATTCTTACTCATGAACAGTTTCTAGGTGACTTCCCTCTAATAGGCAATTTTCAGCCTCGGTTGATCAGAGCTTCATTCCATTATTCTGTCTTGATAAGAAACTATTAACAAGTTAATCAAGGTAGATATATGCTGAGCCGCGATTCTGTTTTTAAGTTCCTCTGAAAGGATAGGCTTACGGTGCCTCGGTAATTGCTTGATGAACATAATAGCGGTGCTTAATTGTTTGAGAACATGTTAGGTGCAAAGGAAAATGAGATGTGTTACCTTTTCTCCTGTGTCGCCCCGAGGGCCCTGGATGTGGCAAATAAAGATTTATGTTTACAAGACGAGAGACACATAAAGTCAAGAATAAAGGATGCTTAGATGTTTTCAGAAAAAAATAATATAAACTACCTGAACTCCTTTGAGACGTTCCTTGTTAACCTGGGAATGAAACAAGCAATAAAAACAAATGCCAGTCAGTATGAAAGCAGACCTCACATGATTGATATATCATATGGTTTAACAATGCCGGGTACAGGCGTGAAACACAATTGTTCCTGAGGTACAGCAGTTATCCTTGGACCTGAGTGACCCTGAGAAAAGTTAGGGCATGACTGTTACAACTCCCCAGACACCCTGCTGACCACTGTCGGCAAAGGGTAGACAGAGTCGTCTATCAGCAGGCCACAACATGGACACAAGGCCACATACAACATCTCGGCTTTCAAATAGGAGCCAGATTATTGGGGTCCTCTTTCAATTGGCATCCACAAGTCAAATGCTGTTGACTTTTCTTAGAAACAGCTGCAGAAACAGACATTCACAACATATTTTCTTTAGTTTTCGTTCATCAGTCGCCTCATGCAACGTAATAAAACAATATATAACGAGGGTGACTGACAGTCCTAAAGCATTTGCAGCTGCATTTGTATGAGAGGGAGCATTATTTTACCATTCAGTTCATTCAGAGACAGAGACAGTAGTTTTACATGTCCTTAAAAAATGTAAAATAAGCACGAGAGAACATCTAAGGGATGGCGGCAGTGCTCTGTGGGTACTATAAGCACTTTGGTGACATAAAAAAGGACAAGCTTGAAGCAGTGGGACACAGTTTTTGTATCACTCCAGTGCTGATTAAAACTGGCAGGCTGATCCCCTCATGATGTGTACATAATTAGCAAACCACCTGCAGTATACCTTTAATCTCCACTACCCATCAATTCCCAGGCTACGATGCACTGTGCGAGTGTGTGTGCGTTCGCATCTGTGCCCACACGTGTACATGAAACACATACTGTGTGTGTATGTGTTGATAGGTGACGATGAGGGACTGTGTGACATGCAGTCTGCTGACATATGTATCCTCCATTTGAGTGTGCACTGGAATGACTACATTTATGTTCACTGTCCACTGGACCACAGTAAAAATCACTAGTACAGCCTGTCCAATTATAAGATCGAAATACATAAAGTGTGCTGCACTTCTACCCAGGTGTCTGTAACTGAAAGACGTCTGCAGGGACAGCCACCAACCCAATAAGTACATGTCTCACCCATGCAGGATACAGCTAGTGACTATCTGTCAACCTCCACCCCCACCCTGCGACTGGGAGCTCCATTCTTCCCCGCGTGGCTGCTCATGCTGAGCCTTTTGGCCAACGTGAGAACGGCCACTGAGCCCTGTCTATCTGCTCCTTGTTTGACCCATTCCTCGGCGATGGAAATGTGACAAAGAGACTGCTCACCTGAGTGCTTCACTTTCCATCTCTGTGGGCCTAATGCTTTTAACACCCTATGCGTGTCTGGTCGGGGCCAAAAGGCTGTGATATTTACAAAAGTCCTGTCCTACCTTTTCAGGTCACAACTGCTTGAGTTTACATTTCAGGCGCTTTCGAAATGTCCTTATACATATACAGAGAGCATAATGAGATGTAAATGAAAAATGGTGTGAACTTACAGGCAGCCCTGGAGTTCCAGGCTTGCCCGCGTCACCCTGTGAAGGAAAACGTAAATGCCGAAAATGCCCAAATCAGTCACAACTTCACATATTGTTTGCAAAGTAATATATCCTATCTTATCTCAAAGGCTCATCGTTGGTGTGATAAAAAAAGACAAATAAAACCGATTATGCATGGCTGTAATATTTCAATATTTGCACTCTGTGAATGCACGGGGCAAAAACCATTATCTGATATTTACAGTATGTCATGAAGTGAAGTGATGATTTCCACACTGTCAGATAACCAGCAGGTGGGCCGGTGCTTTTAAATGGCTTTAAAATAAACACAGCCTTACCATATCATGTCAAGAGATTCACTGTGTTGTCATTGGAATACACAGGAAGTCACAAAACTAACACAGGGAATGAAGTAAATTACTAGAGCTGAAACACTTAATCGATGACAAATCGATTACTAAATGAATCGACAACTATTCTGATTATCAATTAATCGGTTTGAAGCATTTTTCATGATTAAAACAATATTTCCAATTGTTTAAGCTTCTTAAATGTGAGTATTTTCTTCATTTCTTTGCTCTGGATAACAAAGTGAATCATTTTGGTTTGTGGACAAAACAAGACATTTGAGAACATCATCATTTCCATGTTTGATTCATCGATTATGAAAATAATCGTTAGTTGCAGGTCTAATGTCTACTGATGCCGATGTAACCCAGTCTAAGTAATAATCTCACATGGTTTTCACTTTTTTTCATGTCATTTACAGATAAAACTTGTACAGCCCCACTGTCTGACACTTTTTCACCACATCTACAACGGTGCTGTATGAAGCACTGAATGGAAAACCACCTCGATGTACCCTTTTTTTTTATGTGTTGGTGAAAGAAAAAACTGCTTGTAGTTCATATCCATTTTATTGTCTAAATGAATGTCACAGCTAAAATATGCCTGCTATGGGATATTCAGGGGACTCATTACTTTGTGCTTCCAAATCTGCCTCCCTTTGTCAGTTTCAATACAAACAAACCTTCTCTCTCTCTCTCCGCCCCCAACTCCTACCCTCCCATCCGTAAAATAGGATAAAATACTCTGTGATTCTCTGTTGTCTTCACAGAAACACACAGACCTCATTATAACTTCAAGGCTGGCAGACAGAGCATTGCACCTACAATTATGCGCTGAGTTCTACCAAAAGACAACGAGAACAAAAAGAAAAATAAATAAATAAATAAATAAAAAGAGGAGATACAGCAACTAATTACAGGGAGAGAAAAAAAAAACATCATTTCATCTCATACATGGAAAATAATCCCACTGTGGCATTAAAAGAAAGGAAAAGTTTGAAAAGACCAATATTTTCTGTATCGCAAAATCTAATTATGTCAGTGAACAAATCATGAACAGGAGACAGTTTTGAATCAAACTCATCTCACCCATTTCCAGCACTTAAAATTTAGGTTTTAATCTTACAGTAGTACATTTATCCAAGGACATTTAAGCTGAGACAAAAACTGTACAGTATCTGATCAGCTCTAAGATATCGCTAAATTATAACTGATACTCTTTGGGAATTTTTATGAGACTGGGATTAGTGTTTAAGTTAAATTACCTATTTCATTTCATAAAAAGAGTAAGCAATTAGTATTAAGTGTTGTTGTTTTTTTTCTAGCCCAGACTCACTCACTTGGTTTCCCTTGGGACCAACTGGACCAACTGGCCCTGGGTCACCTTTCAGACCCTGGGAACAAAAAAATATACAATACAATGAAATGTACGTATTATCATTGCCAAAGACTTGCTTAAAAAATATCTTAAAAAAAAACCCAGCAGGTATTACTGTATGTCAGTGTGTTGACACTCAGTAAACAACATCTCATGCAGGTGTGAGATTCACATGCCTGTCAATAAGAAAAGTGCAGAAAATGGCTGTCACCAGCGACGGCACGAGCCAACACGGCGCCAAGGAACTCACAGTCAGCTGCTTACGCTGTGTTTATCCCCACGACCGCCCCCTTGTTTTCCCTGGTTGCACTTAGCAAAGACAGTGATTGTCATTGCTGTTGCACCTCAAAGCAGAGGATCCGGGGGCGGGATTGAGCCGTGTAAGCTCAAGGCAAAGTCAAGCCTCCTGTGGTAAAATGTGAAAGATGAAGGACAGCCGCGCTAAAGAGCGTTCGCTGATGAATGAGCCTTGACATATATTGACAGGTTAAATTTGCAGCAAGCCTTGTTAGGTATGACACATTTGGGCCAGTAGCAGCAAACTCCATGAAATAGGTTAGGGGGAACAGGAGAGATGGGGAGTGTGAGCGTTGGTAAAAAATGACTCAGAAACACAATCATTTGTCATGGTTATTTTTAGAGCTGGAATGGCTATTAATAGCCAATTATATATCTGCAGAAGATGATTACCTACCCTTATCACATTAAGTCTGACAAATGCATTGCCTATTCCCTACAAGCCTTGTGTTAAACACCATTTAGAAAACAGAAGCCATGGCAACAGTGGAGTAAGATACTCGTCCCAAAGGAATACACAGCATATAAAGCTTGCCTATAGAAATGCACTTATAATGACATGATTGTGACATGACTTTACATTACATTTTGTCATATATGGGCCCCTCAGCCCAGACACATACATTCTCACATAACAGCTCGGCTTATTGCTGTGCATGAGAGCCCAACCATTTATTTAAATTGACAGCTTAAGTACTTCACTGAGGCAATTTGACTCTCGATGGGATCCACAAGTAAATTTGCCACCTAGTTATGGTACGAGGCTCATCTGATAACAACGGCATACATAACCAGGCCCTGTCAGAGGAAAAAAGTGCATTTGATTAATTGGTTAATCTTGTGAGAACGTTGCCACCACTTTCTTTTTTTAGAAGGAGATAATAATACGTACACGCCCACAAGCATTTCACGCCATAAACATGGACTTCTGTAAAATGGCATCACTCTCCTGTTCTGGTGATGCCTGATGTCACGTTCCCTATCATGAAGTCAAGGGGACCTTCAATTAAAATACACTACCTAGCTATTGCACTGCTATAAACACTCACCAGCCACTTACAACAGCAGCAACTCAATGGATTAGACATGGTGTGGACTGCTGATCTACTGGGATTTTTACACGCAGCAATACCGAGAATGGTCCGAAAAAGTGAACATAACGGCAGTTCTGAGGCAGTGAAAATGGCTAGACTGGTTTTAAATGATGGAAAGGCAACTACTCATTACCGCCAAGGTATGCAGAAGACGGGTATGTCTGAACACACACACAACGCGTCAAATCTTGAAGCAGATAGACTACAGCAGCAGACTGACTGCACTGGTGCCACTCCTCCCACTCCATTTGGTGTTTTCTGTACCTAATAAAGTGGCCGAGGCTTGTACGTGTGTGTTTGTTCATTATAACATATCTTTGGATTTCTTTAAAGCTATATGTTTTAAAGGGTTTTGAATTAATATGCACCGAATAGCAAAAGGCTTTGTGTGTGTGTGTGTGTGTGTGTGCGATCACTCTGGGTAATCTGGTGTCCTCCCAAAAACACGCAAATTGGGGATTAACTGGAAACTCCAAATTGACCATAGGTGTGAATGCCTGTCTGTCTCAGTTGGTCCTCTGATGGATTAGGAACTTGTCCAGGATCTAACCCTTCATGAAGGGGATGTGGTAGAAAATAAATGTGAATGAAAATAAATTATTTGTTGTATCAAAATTCTACAAATATTTGTTTAAATCAAGTCCCAGAGTTACCTATAAAGTGTGTGAGGTTGTGATATACAGTGAGTCATAAATATTTAAAGTAATATATTGCAAAGTGAACTTCTTTTCTCCCGGCACCCTCTCCTGCAGACGCAAGACAATGAGTGCTGTCAGGGAACTGCCATCATCTGAATTGTGTAGTGCAACTGGGAAAGACAGATGTAGGTGGTGAGTAATTTCTCCCGTGGCACAAAATGTCCTTATCAGGAACTAAATTCAGGTCAGTCAGAAACTCAGTCAGTCAAAAAAGTCACATTATCTTCACATATTCCGTGGTGGTTGCAGCAGACTAGCTGGGATTTTAAATTCAACAGTTACCAATGCCGTTTTTTGGAGTATTCAGTTTAAGTTTTAAACTTGATGCGACTATAAAACTCTCGGAGTGCAGCATTGTCAATTAGAAGACCCGTCAACCAACATAGCATTTAGACCTGTCTGTGGCACCGAGAATAAACACCGTGATTTACGTTTTAATTTATTTATTTTTGCTTGGGTTTTTGAAAATCCCAG
Source organism: Solea solea (assembly GCF_958295425.1). NCBI lineage: Eukaryota > Metazoa > Chordata > Actinopteri > Pleuronectiformes > Soleidae > Solea > Solea solea. Next base: position 17,040,167 of record NC_081148.1, read on the forward strand.
GGAAACGGTCAATATTGCTGATCAGTTTGTTTTGTCATCCCTTCCTTTAGTATATACTTCAAATATATTAACACAGTTGAACTTATATAGTTTTAAAGTGCCTTAGGGTTAAAAACATTGCCACCAAAAGATTCCTTCAAATTGAAATGGCTGCAGAGACATAGTTGGAAAGTGATATAGTGATATAGTGATTCACACACATTCTCACCTGACTAACACTAAATTATTCAATTATGATGCATGCTGATGCTTGTGAAGAAGGTCCCATCTCTTAAGTGGGAAACATCTAATGACCCCTTATGGGAAAAGGGTATTTCTTTATCATCCCACCTTCCACACCATACCCTTGTTAAGATGCTGCCTCGCTGTCTAACAGACTCTATTATAAGCCCTTAAGCCCAATCCAGGTGCACAGTGACATGGAGGGGGATATAGTCTGGAGGAGCGGGGTATACTGTTTGCTTTTGTTGCAAGCTGTGGGCTTTGTTGCTTTTATAGGTAAGGATGAAGGAGAGAGAGAAGGGGCTGGTGCAGACTGTGTGGCTGCCGCTGCTGCAGCACGAGGTCAGAACACTGTGGGGAGCTGTGTACACTTGCCTGCTAATTACACACACCACTGTGTCTTGTCATTCCAGCAGCGGTGGGGCCACAAGGCAATCTGGCAGCTCCCCAGCCCAAGACAACTAAAGCAAGCAAATAAACAGAGCCAAAGAGGTACGGCTGTACGAACGCAGTCTAATCATGTTTTCTTATTCCTTTTACCAAGCAGAGCAGCTGAAGGTCAGCGCGCCTGTCTGTGCAAACTCTACACTTAATGCGACTTTTATTTACTGTACACAATTCAATCAATACTGAACAACCTGGATTTGGCCTAATTGGGTGATGCAAAATTCAGGTTTGAGTTGTTTTAAGTATGGAGACGTATAGATGGGGTAGTGTTGTTATACTGAAAGACAGGCCCGTGGAACAGGATCTCTGAGCAACATAGATATCTCGAGTGTCGGCCTACAAATGCCAAGGAGGTTACGGCAGGAAATGCCTTTTGTGACTTTCCATTTGCTCAGCGCTTCACCACCACATACAGTACAGTGAAGACTTATCACGCTGACATTGAGCACTTATTGGCATGTCTATCACACTGTACTCACAGTTTATAGTTAACTGGGGTATCCTTAAACAAAGGGACATTGTGTGAGGATATCGGTGTTATCGGTGTTCACTGTCAGAGATCCTCTAGTTCAAAGGATATCACGTTTCATCCGTGCTGCTCGACTCCTCCGACACCTCACTCTTCAGCCCGACATCATGTAACCTCAAATGTAACTTGGATAACCCACAAGATAACACTGCGTGCACTCCCCCTGTCCCATCGGACACATATCTGCAAAACGATACTGGATCACATGCTCATACGTAGAATTCTGGCTTCTCGGGTGTCTACTCAAGCTTTAAATAACATACTAGCTTTGAAAACGGAGTATGAGCTAATTGCAGTAAGACAGATCAGGTAATACAGTCTGGTGGTCAGAGTAAATAGGTTATTTATCAAGCGAGTTCATGTCCCGACTTACAAATCTTTAACTTGTTCACAATCACAGTGAGTCTTTTCTTCGCCGCTCTTCCTGACACGGTCTTCATCAATCATTTTTTTCCAAAATAGACACAAGGAACGGTAAAACCTTGATTTACTGACCATTAGCATGTAATGGAAATGTAATGCATTTGTTATTGTGATCATTCTTGTTGGAACGTGCATGAAAAGGTCTAATTAGTTTCAAACAATATTTGTATATGAATCACTTTTAATTAATTGTATAAAAAATGAAATTCCATATGACCAATTCCAACAAATATCACTCTATTTTTTGGCACATACACTTGTTTGTCATCTTTCTCAATATCACACGAAAACATGAGGATCAATGTCATCTAGGGCAACATCTGGTCGGTATTGGACACGCTCAACCTATTACTACTCTACTCTTGGATCTTGGATAACGTAATAGATCAATGACCGGCTTGTTAGTTACAAGACACACAGTATCTTTTTCACTATTGATTCAGGCTTTATTTTTGGGCTCGGCTCGGCTATACACATCCCAGACACACCCTAACGGCACAGCCGGCCGTTACATAACAAGTGTGTGTGATGATGTATGAAGACGTCTGCCAGAAGCGATGCCAAAAAACAGTCCTGATTTTTCGACGTTTCCTTGTTTATTTGAGACACCAGATGGGATGTACAAAGATCAAAGCCACACTAAAAGAAAACATCAGTGTCTCAGATCAGATCAGTGTCAGGCCTGAGCATAAATGGATGAAACCGTTTCTGTTGCATATTTATATTTAGTGACTGCATTCAGATGTATGAGAATATCAGCGTATAAGTATCAATTGATATCAACTTTTAGCCAGCTTTAAGCAGCTGCTTCTCATTGTGAAGGATTAATAACACTATCTCAGCCACTACATACTGAACAAGCCGATGTCCAGTCAGCTAAGTGAGCTATGGTGCGAAGCTGCTCTCAAGCTCTTTCACTCTTTCCTCCTGATTGCCTCAGCGCCAGTGCTCGCATTCATCACCGAATAAAAACGCGGAGTCTCGTCTGAAGATTAATGTACATTCATTTTCTTCCCTCATGACACAGTGGAGTCTCCGCGAGTCTCTGTGTTCATTTCTGATTCGGTGGTCCCACTCTCCTCCAGAGTGCTGTGTAAATAAACTTGATCCTGCCATTCATATGCAAATGCCTTGATATGACATCAACTTGGGTTGCCAGTAGCAACTTATCACGTAACAAAGAAGGGACAGGTCAGTCGTGGGGAGACAAATTAATGGTGGATTTTATGATCTTCCAATTCTGCACTTTTTGTTCCCCCTCTCCCTCAGCTTGAATTATACTTGGATTAATGCACACAAACGGGAGCAAGTATCAGATACTAAATCTGTGTCTGTATGAGCAGATTTTTCCTCATTTATCAACTTCCTTAATCTTCGTTCAGAAGTTACAGTAATTGATTGGTTTCTTAGTTATTAACATATACAATTATATGGCATAAATATTTCTTGATATAAAATCCCCACAACTTCTAATTCCACTTTATTATGACATAAGTTATGTATAATTTATCACTTATCAATCGTTAAACTAGAATAACTGGCTCACTGCAGTGCAGTGACTCACTGTAACCAAGTGGTCAAGTTATACTCTGAAGGAATTCAATAAAACTATGTATGACTCTTAAGTTATAGTCAATAACATGTTTGCAGAGGTCACGCTGATCTTGTTCTTGAATCTATTTTTAATCGACGCATCCCGAAGTGCAAGTGAATGTGAAAGACAGTAAAAAGAAATTCCCTAAGGCATCCCAGATATATTGCAGGAACAGGGGACGGATAGATGACCAAAAACATGAATGCCTTGGATGTTGCCGGTGTGGAGGGGTGAAAAAACAATTAGATTGTCAGACATCACTGCGTAGCAGCAGCCTGGAAACTGATGGAAAACACAAAATTAAAAACCAACTGTTTTAGGGCATCAAATGAATAATTTGTGCTTTCCAGGAAACTGCACGTAAACCTTAGTGATTTAAGGCTTGTGTTATTCATCCTCTGATCCATTTTGTTAATTAGACAGTGCTGAAAAATGTACTGCCAACATTTCGATCAAATAAATGTATCATATCCTGACAACTATCCAAAGCAACATTGTGGCTTTTTATGGTTTTGTCCACAGATCAACTACTTTATAACTTGTACAAACTTGTTTTAAATAATGTCAAAGAGCAGCGATTCCACGGACGAGTATCAGTCTATCATCTTTGGCTTGATGTTTTCATTTCTGTTTTCCTCCCTGAGACACTGTTCGAGCAGAGTGCAGGTCACCAGCCTGCAGGGAGGCGGATTTCTGTGGCAGATGTTTACCAACTCAAGGGGGAGATGGTGATGCAAAGAAGTCTCTTTATTAGACCGCTGACCATCTGCACAGCTACCATCTACTGAGAATGTGCCATTGTGGGCGAAAAATGCTGTACAACATAAAACACTCTTTTTTTTTTTCTTTTTTTTTTAATGTAACTGAAACTTTAACGACCGGCCATATTTGCTTGAGGCTAAAACAACACCAGATCCCAGAAGCATCTTAATTAATTTCTAACAAAGGTTCCCACACCCTCTTTGTAAGTTAACTTCAAGGACTTTTCAAGGATTTTAAGGGCCTTATGTGCTCAAATTCAAGTATCCAACATGGCATAGTTTGAGACTGGGATCACTGTTACAAGTAAGTAACAGTCAATAGCAACACTGCTTAACTGTGCTGTGTCGCAGTACTGACAGATTATGCAGCCTCTTGCCTTCTCTGATACAGCAACACACACACACACACATACACGCAGATAATCCAGTTCTTACAAAAGCCCTGGTCTGTTCTACAAAAACTTCAAGGCCCTGCTCTGTTGTCAATTTCGCAGACTTTCAAGGTTTTTCAAAATCTGTGAGAACCCTGTCCAATACATTTGTACTGAGCAAAAGGAAAAAAAAAGAAACTTCACAGTATATTACACACATTAGTTTCATCACTGCAGACAGATTTAAGAGCATGCAATAAAGTTTAACCCGCAATGACATGGAAGGGGCGTCCAGCAATTTTAAAAATGAGTTTAGTCTATTAGTATGCCAGGTCTATTGTAGCATACATATCAATTAATTTCACTGCGGAAGGACACTGCAGCCTAGAACACACTTAGTTCTACTTCAGATATGACAGGCACCTGAAAACAGCCACACAGAGCGAGATCTGCTTCACTCCTACCCCCCAGGGCATCACACAGAAAATGAAAAGCCTATAAGAATTGATTCCCTGACGAAACTAGAACTGCCTGATGTGCTATGTATGGAATATATGTCTGCCGGAGAGAGGAGTACTTACCTTCTCCCCATCGATTCCCTGTTGCCCTTCTGATCCAGGTTCCCCCTGCAATGACAAGATTGAAAGTTAAAAAGCATAGAGGGAACCTTTGACAAGTTCATACTTTTTAATCTTTTTTTTAACACCTAGGGGCCTTATACATTTTTGAACTGTAATTTAATTATTTTCCCTGTTCAGCATTATTGGAATCAATCACACAGCTTATCTATAAACTTAAAGGCAAGTTTTAAAAGGAACATGTTTTTTTTTGAGCTGGTAAACACAACTACGCACATCCCCAAATATCTGCCTAATTTTAATAATCCCATCCTCAATAATATGTGAATGTATGCAAGTAACTCTTCAAACTAATCACGTTACTGTGTAATTCTGTGAAACAGTGCTAAAGAGGGTGAGAGTATCCAGAAACTTTTTGTCCGGTCCTCAATCAATCCTAAACTACAAAACTCACTCGCAGACATACACAGTCATACAGATACAGACACACACTTGGGAATCAGATACAAAACTACCAGCTACAGTGTTTGCTTATGCGCTCACAGCATCATTTCATCTTTAGCACAGTCGATAGCATGCGTAACATTATACGTAGTCAGGGAATTAAGCTTTTGGAGGCTTATTTCCACCAAAATAACTTCCAAAAATGCTTATTTCCACAAATCTTCCTGAGCACTGACTGTCTGCGAGCCTCCCAGCCGCATTACTTTTCACAAACTCTGCCAAAAACGTACGAGAGGTTTTGGAACTTGGAACACGGTAAGATTTGAATCTAAACAGTTTCATGACCTCGGCGGGCCCATAAAGCTCAAACTAACTCTTTTATGACGGCCTCCAAGGTCAAACACATCATAACTTATATAAATATCGACAGCTGCATGAAAATTGTTCTAACAATGAGACAAACACAAGTGTCTAGGAGGGCTGGACATTGATGTGTTCAAAAATGTGTTCAATGATAATTAAATATGCAACAAAGCAGTGATGTGCACGGTAAAAAAGGTATATGAGACATCAAAATGAAGGAAAATATCTATAGACAGGGAGCGGAGATTATAGTACTGTGCATTAGCATCAAATCAATACGTTTCTTGGTCACTGTTGTCAGCACAAGAGGCGAGAACTGTGCCATGAAGTGTTATTCCATATTATTCCATGTATCTGTATCAAGGTTAATAAGGCAAATAAATCAAACCACAGTGGTCTTAACATCTCCAGTGGGTAAAGTTTGAGGATTAAGTGATTGAGGGAAGGCTGTTTGTACCACTGATGTATAAAGTGCTCACGATGTTCTTTTATATAAATGTAAACACTGCAGGACATTCTCACTTTAAGTCATGGAAACGACACCCACGAGTGGTGTTCCAGAAAGTAGTGGCTCCTCATGATTGATCCCGCCCAATCTCACTTAAGGAGCTCGACACAGCTCCATGTTACCTCAAATATGTCTTAAGTTATGCAAGTCATTTGTTTTTCACCCAACAGCAAGAGCTTCACCAAGACAACATGACTTAGACAACTTAAGTTCACACTAGGATACCATCCCCCCTGGTACAGACAGCCAGACTATCCCCAAGAAGTTGCTATTGCAGAGACAAGGACATGATCCTGTTCTGGCTTCCCACCCAGGACGACTGCCAACTGTGTCCGATGGGGTGCCAAGCCAAGCCAACAGCCCCACTGCTCTGAAATAAACTTTGGTCTCTGCAGCAGAACAACTCTCCCCTGTGCAAACTGGGCACCTACTTGTTGGTTTAATTACATTTTGGGATTGCTTTGTTGTCTATGATGCTCCAAGGAGGTCAACACAATGTAAGCCAGTGATTTAATCCACTGTTGTTGTTTGAAAATCGTCGCAAAGAGGGCAGTGACAGATTTCATAAATCACAAAATGAAAAGAGCCACCTGCTATCCACTGGTGGAAAGAAAAAAAAAAAAAGCAATAAAGCGAAATAATTTCGAAACGGAAACAAACTTTATTGGAGAAACAAAGATAAAAACGTAAGTTTCCGTGTCCGTGTCAATCACAACTTTAAGAACAAAACAACCCGAAAGAAAATGAACTTGTTTCCCTCGTGATAGCCTACCTTATGTCCTGGGTTTCCTTCAGGCCCAACTTCCCCCGAGTCCCCCTGCGACAGAAACAACACAATTAGAGAAAGGTCTGTCGTTCACACATTGCTGAGTAGCTTTATGAAGCCTCATCATTTCATCGGTGACTGTGTTCCTACAGCTGTTCCATAAGTTCCTGCTGACACAGTGGCTCAGCAGCTGCAGATCAGTATACTATTTCCCAACAACTGCAGAGCATGAATCTGAACCTTGTTAAGGGTCATTGTATTGATTGAATAATTGTATTTTTTATAAAGGGACAGAGCAGGACAGGAATAGGGCAGGAGGGGAAAAAAAGGAATAAAAGCTCTTTTTTAAGACTATACTTCTACACGGCACAATGGGAAAAAAAATTGAAAGACAGAGAGAGAGGAAATTAAGGTAGATAGTTGTTCAACAAATGAAGCTAACATAGTACTCGCTGCAAACTTAGAATCTAATTACAAAAGATGCCCATTCACGGTCACATCTCCATTACAAGCCCCGTTTATTAGAACTCTAGGACTAAGCTTAATAACAGAGATACCATCGCAACACCATGGATTATCAACCCATTAGTCTGAACAACATCCCCATCCGGTCTACCTTTTATGAATACTTAGCACCTGATCGATAAAAATAAAGTTCCTTCGTGAAGTAAACAAACAACATTGTTTGTTCATTCAATTGAAATGCGTAAGGTAAATGTATATATAGTTCATTCCTTTCAATTCACGTAGCAATTTAATATTCGCATTGAACCGGTGGTACAAGCCCCGCAGTGAAAACCTAATACCATTTTAACACTGAGGAATAAAAAAAGACACAAAGGCTTGTTTTGACAACTAATCAAAATTCAGTGTCAGTCAAATAATGTGCCCTAAACAAAATTCCTGGTGTTATTTGCATTGGAGATATGATAGGTATATATTGAATAAGACTCACTACAAAAAAAAATGTTTCATAAAAGGGGGAAATACGTTTTTGATTTCACTACTATGTTGTTGTTGTGGTTTTTTTCTTTTGTATGCACACAGTAGCTGCACATTTAGTAATGCCAGGGTTTATGCGCACGGCCATATAAAATAGATTTCCTTTCAAGTAGGCTGCATTGTTATAACCCACAACTTATCAGTTTAATTTCCTGAGGGATTCTGGATTAATCATAGCGGTTTAATCCCTCTGCAGTGTACAGAATCCTCCATCAAACTCTTGTCTGTAATAGAGGATATTACTTTCAATTCAGAGTAAAACAGCCGAAGCAGTAATCCCCGCACACTTTCCAGAGAGGTGCTCTGTGTAGGTCACGTTATGATTGGCCTGTAGTTGTTACTGGGGTGTTTAAATGCTCTAAATTGCCCAGATGACTACCACGTTAATACATACGACATGAGATTCTCATGTGTTGGGGAAAAGTCTCACGAGCTCACCTCCTTTCCAGCATTCACAATTATTCTGATGCTGCTTTTAATAGTTCGGCACAATTTAATCGTCACTGAAATTCCCTTGGCAACATTGGGATCAATGTGAACCAAATATTCTTAAACAAAGGTGCATAGCTATGGGAATTTACCACACAAGATTAATGGTGTAACAAGGTCAGCATATTATAGGAGGAGGAAGGACCACAAGATTTCTTAACAATAAAATAAGTCAATATCAAGACCAGAAAATGTTATTACTGATCTTTATATCATTACTAAAATAGAAATGCTGCTGGAAGACAAGGAAACAAAAGCACTAATTACTGATACATCTGATACACATGTACAACATATAGGTTTAGTAACTTAAATCTGATTTAGGGGTGGGCATGTAAACACAACTAATAATGTGTCACACTATAATATAGAATAGATGCACAAATAAATAGATAGTACACATGTGCTGTATTTAGTGCATTTATTCTGTGATATAGTACCAAAGGTGAGGCGATGTCATTTGGTTGTGCCAGTTTGCCACCACTGAGGGTTTAATCATGAGGATGTACTTCATTGATTTAGTGCTGTAGCCTGTAATAGGATTTGTTATGAATTTTGTTGTTCAGTAAGTAAACAAATGGTGCCAAGTATTGATTTGACAAAATTGGATTTCAGGTGTTAACAGCATGAGCCACTGATTCGGATCGCAAGACATGGCCCCGTAGATAAATAAATAATAAAACAAATGGAGGGGCCCAGTCCTCTGAATAGTATTTTAAATGTGACAGATGGGATTTGTGTGTATTGTATCGGCTCAGAAATGTGGCATTTTTGCACATGTATGGAGCTTGCAGATAAGAAGGATTCATATGAGCAAAGGAGCAACAAACTGAAAAACACTAACCCCCATCCGTGAAATGTGATGAGTAAGTCTCTCAGTGAATATAGGGATATCAAATAGCAGCAAGTAATCAATCACCAAACACACTTAAAGTACGCATTACAGCTTGAGAGTTGATCCCTGCAGAGTCAATTAAGCATCATTAGAGGCCAATTATAAACACATTTACAAATCTGATTAGTACAATCTGTTGCTATGCACATGGTTTTGAATAAAAACATTTCGACATAACATTTGCCCGTCTATGACTACAGCTATATAAACGATAAAAATCAAGCTTGAATGCTTGCAGTGTTAAACTATCGCAGAACAAATAGACACAAGATGTTTAAAACGGTGTCAAAAAGGTTTCACAAGAAAGAGAAATAACAGCCGTCTACATAACAGACTTAACAAAAGGACATTCAGCCCTTGCCATCCATACAGTACCACCACCTGTTCATTCCTATGTCGTAAAACCCTTGGTTATGTTCTCAACCATGAACAGGCAACTAAAAGGGCTTGTCGAAGCCCACAGTTTTCAGTAACTGCAGGTATTTCCCATTCACAGTCCACCTGTCGACTGAGCTGACATGTTAGCGGTGATCCTTGCAACTACATCTATTTTATGGTGATCGAGCACACGCATTCTTTCTCATTTCCCCACACCTTCACCTTATTACAAAGATAATTGTATGCAATCGTCTCTGAAGGACACCGGCTGCAGAACGCGGACGCTACAGCAAGGACATTTGTCCGCGGAGCGCTTTTCTCTTCCACAGACAATCAAGTGGAAATGTGCTCCTCAGAAAGACCTTGCAGTTTGCTGTCCTTTAAAACCAGCCATGCTGCCTAAACAGACAAAAGTCCATACAGTGGTTATTTACAACGGTGGCCCAATGATTTTCTGCACTTTGTATAACTTTGTGAAGTGTCAAATTTTAACCGTATTGCCATCCACCTGCTCAAATGCAGTGAAACACAACATCTCTGACATGTATCTCTATTTTGATTTAAGCAAACACCACACACAAACATCAACTTCATTAAACACTATACCTTGTCTCCTTTATCCCCTTTTGCTCCTGACAGGCCAACAACCCCTTGAAGACCAGCACTGCCCTGTACACATAATATACACTGTACATTAGTATGATTAAAACAGTTTGTCGTAAATCCTTACCGTACTTAGGCTTAACAAAGTGGAATGAAAAACATTAGTAGATGCAGCATATGCTTTTTATTAAATGTACCTATAGGATGTCTCAAGTCTATTTATTTTGATATTTCAAATAAAGAATTTCATATTTAAGAATCAATGAGATTTTCAGTCCACAAAAGATTGTTATCTAAAAATCATGAAAGGGCAAGTGTTTAATTGGACATCACCATGGAGATGCACCATCTGCTCCCCTCATCATGAATGTAAAACTTCTCAGGTCTCCAATTGGGCAGTTTGGGAGAATGGCACCGATTTTTCGAATAGATTATGGCTATATAACCTTTGGTTAGCAGCCAAGGAAAATGCCTTTTGGTATAAATACCCCTTAAACGGCTGTTTAGTGCCTGTAAAGATGCATATACATCAGCTCTGCTTCGGTTACTAGAGACATAACACTTACTCAGTTAGAGGCCCTTGTTGGGTGGAATGAATTGTACCTTTTCAGCTGGACAGGGACATCTGTCCATTGGCTGTGAGACCGGCTGAGACAGCATCTGGGGGAGCTGCTGTGTAACCAGTGGAGGTGGGGAAGTCCCATTAAATGTCTCCTTGGCTTCACACTGGATCAATACAGAAATGTTACGCTTTAGACACTTTTTCACGTTTGCTACACAGACTGTGGTGCAGCACACCTCACATAAGGCTACACACATTTCGTACATTACATAAATAAATGCAGACTGTGCTATAAAATGTACGAGGCCCTGAGCAGAAACAGAAACAGTCCCTCACTCAAGGTCGTGACAATTCCCTACATGTAATTTTACACCCACATGACACAATGCTTATATAGACATATCATTGCAAGGGGTCAAGGGTCATTTTTCCATTTGGAATAGTTGCTCCATTAGCCATTATTGATTATACATTGATGGCGGATCTATGAAATGATCAGGGATAGCATAACCTAAAGAATGAGAGAACTCACCGTTTTACAGTTTTAATGTTCCGTCTTTTACTGCAGGAGACTCACACATTTGGAGTGTATACTTAAATCAATGGCGAGTTACGAACAATTTTTTTTGTCCAAGAATTTTGAATATTTTTATTTATGAGGTAAACTAAACATGACTAATATATAGACAACAGAGTGGTGACATTTAAGCATTTTACCTTTGGTTCCAGCAGCTCACAGCAGTTTTCCATCTCAGCCATGTATGGGTCACAGTAGATGAGAATTTGTCTCACTTCAATCTGTGGGAAAAGGACTCTCATGAAGGGACCATTGCAGCATAACATTATACTTTCATCCTCTTCTCTGGCTAAGGACAGCACAATTGTTCAATGCTCTGACTTGACAGCAGCCTGACAATCCCATGTATGTTGTCTCCACAAGAATGAACGTAATATTTAAAACATACGGTGCAGTCTGACAACGCCTCAGCAAGTCGTGGATTTTCTGCTGCCTCAGACTTTCACTACTGTACTGACTTACATATTTGCAAATCATGTGGTGTCAGCTGTTAATGCTTCTTAAGCCAAGTTCTGGTATTGGGTAACCAAATGGGATAGCTGACTCAATGTTTTTTTAGAGCTTTGAAGCTCCACTGGGAATGAATGCAGTGCGTACTCTGTGTCACAATACAGGATTTACACGGATTATTAAGATTGGCCCATGAAGCATGTTTACTTGCTTTCGAAAACTTGATATGATCGAAAACTAGAGATGCAAAAAAACCTTGAGTAAAATTGTGTGGATTTAGTTAAATATGTGCAAAATATGTCTGGACTAAGTGGGTGTGAGACGTACATCGACGGGCCGCCCATCCTCCATTCGCGTAGTGATGAGCGTTCGCCCACTGGGGCCGATGCTGTCCTTCTCCTCAGTCAGTCTCCTTTCTATGAGCTTGCAGTCCATGTAAAGTGAGACGATGTTGCTCTGCACAGAAATGCCCAGCTTGTGCCACTGGCGATCAAAAAGGCCATGTAGGTCACGGCTCTTAAATGTGTAGCGTAGAGTGTTCTTCAGCAGACCCTGGAAGGAGAATTCGACCACCTTCTTGTTGCCGTCCACCACAACAGACACCTGGGAATCAAAGGAGAGTTGCAACACAGCGCAAAAACAACATTCATCCCATCATACTCTAGCATCATTTTAGACACTGAAACTGATATATGATATCAAAGCATTCGGTATAGCTCACCTGACTGCCTCCTTCCTGGTCAAAAATCTGCCAAAGATACCAGCGGTCCTTTTTTGTCGTTCTCCTTACCCGGAAGATGGTGACGAGGGAGTATTCGCTTGAAAGCCCATTTGGAAAAACGAGTCTAAGCAAACAAAATATTAAACAGTGAGCTTAAAATACTAATATAAAATCAATCATGAAAGATCATTTTGTCAAGTGCCATCTCTTGAGTCTGAATATAAACTGTTTTGAAGCTTTCAGAGGCTCAACAATGAACATGCCAATCAACTTCAACGATCGATGGGACATTTCAATATCCTCCGACTGAAGAGACGTTCACATAAATAAACCAGACAAACTTAATTCCATTTGGCTTGATGAAATTTGTGCTAGCTTCCCCAATCATTCAGTTAATGAAAACACACAGAAATTGATTGAAACAGCGGCCAATCTTTTACTCCACTGAAATACCCTGTACTACAGTTAAAGTGTTGTAGATGTATAGTGCAGCGCCGCGGCAGGTTTATGCGTTTGACCTCGGCTGCTCTGCAGAGTGCGGAAATTCTGATTTCATGGCTGCGAATGTATTCCAGCAGAAGCAAAATATGCAGAGAAAATAGGGCATATAGAGGGAAAAAAAGGACAATATATACTTCAAATTTTATAACAACCACTCTTGAATGAATTACAGTTTATTTACCAACTCATTTCTCAGGTAATACCTGCACTGCCTTTAATACACTGCATTCAAAAAACATGGTACCTCTGAAAATATTCTAACCCTAACCCTAATTTCGCACTCAGATTAACAGTCAAATGTGGAAGAGCATAAACATAATAAATCAATATCAGCAAAAAACATAATAATGCAACAATGAGGTCGTTGTGAAGGCAGAGCACAGCTGGAGGGGAGGGAGTAAAATTGTTTCTTTAGACAGGTTGGAAATTAGTTTTCACTCCAATATATCATCCCCTATTCTCTCAGAGGTTCACACCCTATTCTACTGTGTCCCACCAATTCTTTGAGATTTTGGTGTAAATGGTACATGACTACAAATGATAAATATACAGAGTCAGAGCTCCCCGAAAAAATAAAATGTTTCTACGAGAGGCCTAGGACCCAGATGGTTGTTTGTTGCCCAAGGGCTTAAGGACTTCTTCAGCTGCAATTCAATGTGAAAAGAGGCATGGCAATTTATAAAAATGAGCATCTGTGAAATAATAACAGAATATTTCGCTGCCGCACATACAGTAACTCACTTGTGCCTATTATGTATAACACATTATTAAAAGTGGCAGGGAATAATAATGTGACAAAAATGTTAAATAGCAATCCAGAAGTTAAGGCAGTGCTGCAACTTGGTGGAAATAATAAACTTAGACATCACAGAATGAGCATAATCCTGACTATGCTGTGGCTGTGTTCTGTTTGGGCTCTGAGGTTCACACACTTCTTTACAAAGCCGCCAAACTAAGTCTGCTCTTATTTCAAAACACCGTCTCTCAGCACACTTGATCTCCGAGAACCCACGGGGTTAAAGTTCCTGACCTCGCGTTGACTGCCATGGGTGGCTAAACGGCTACACCTGCGACTTGGTGTTGGGGTTAGGGCTCACAGTTTTTCAATTTCTTTTACGATAAACCATACTGAGCATTTTTAAGAAGTGAATAAGAAGAATCTGCATTCATTTTCCATGTCCTCATCATGACAAAACCCACTTTTACATTATGAATATATGGTAAGTGCACTGTATCTTGCCAGACTCTATATATATATATATGTATATGTATATATGTATATATATATATATATATATATATATATATATAAATATGTATATATATACATATATGTATATATATATACATATATACATATATATGTATATATATATATATATATATAAAGAAAATAAAAATAACCATCTCCCCGATAACATTCCATGACAATATACTGTGTGTTGTTCATACACTGTAAGGTTGTGAAATATGGAGCCTGGTTCCTCTTTTAAATTACTGCCAAAGCACTAAGAGAGAAAAATGTCTCCACGAGTAAAAATTTCTTCCAGCCAACAGATGAGTGTGCATATGTGCTGTATTTAAAAAAACAAAAAACAAACAAAAAAAAAAAAAAGTACCGATCCATAACAATAATAAGGAGAAAGCACAAAAGGTCTCAGAGCAACAGCACGGCTACAATAAGAGTTATGACCAAAAGTAATCCCATTTTCATACAATGGGCTGTCTGGAAACTATCGCAAACTAACCCTTGTTTAATCAAAGACAAAGGTTTGACAGAGTGTCACAGCAACACTACCGTACCGGCCTGGTAGAGAAACTTCCGGAAGCAGCTTTAGTGTCCTAGTACATGTACGAAATCCTATCCAGGAGGATTCATTTAAATGAGAGAGAGGAATCAGATTTCTGCGACAATCAAACCTCAGATGTGAGCCTCCATCGCTGACACTCAATCCTCTACCAGATCAAAGTAGACACAACCATGTCAGTTTCTGTGCTAAATGCATCATTCATGCTTCCAAGGAACTGGAACTTCCTCACAGCAGGAGTCCTCTTTCCTGTTTGAATATGGAAGAGCTTTGCTTGCCAATATGATAAGGCTACCACGGGTCAAGCCGAAAGAAAAAGGAGACTATTAGGCAAATGAGTGTGAATGTGCATACCTGAGGTGTGTTACACTGCTTTGTTATCGTCATCATGTTGCTGTTTTCTTCTCGAGGAAAACTGTGTAATCTGCCAACATGATTTATCAATGTGATCGATGTGCATTTATAAGTATGTTATTGTAAAGCACCTTACACTCCATGACGATAATTGGGTTAGTCAGACTAAAACTGGACTTTTCAAATGCATGTACACGTGTTCCTTAGACTGCAATAGCACTTAATCGAATATCTCAAGCAGATAAAGTGTTTGAGTTTATACTGCATGTATCACGGTTACCGCCACGAGGATCTGAAAAAGGTGCATTTTTAATACCTGCAAAGAGAATACATGACAATCGTAGCTGGACCTAACTGTGCATTGCACTGTACTGGCAGTAATTATGTCTGAGGCCACTCCTGGAAAATGCAGACCAGCCTTCATAAAATGCATAAATATTTTAGAAGCAATAAAACACAACATGTAAAGGGAGTAGTCGCAGACATTTTGCAAATGTGATGCATATCAATGTTATGGTAATCAAATCTGAACATACAGTGTCAGACAGAAGTTAGCATGTGATATAGAGAGAGTAACTGGGCAGCAACAACTGCAACCCTGTGCTTTATTAGTGCATGGAAGCACATTGTGAATACAAGTTGCATTTTACTGGGCAATTTGTCACCTCATACAAATGTTCCGGGAGTGTATCACATCTGATGTAAGTACTATAATATGCATTATGCCAAGAAGCTGACAGAACATTAGCCAGCGCTAGAGAGTCGAGCATCTATCGCTGCATATCCTTCGAGTAAAGTGAGCAATGTCTTAGTGGCTGTTGCGGGGGCAGAGGGGCCTCCTGCTCCGTGCAATTGCCCCTGCTTTGCTTCCTCAGCTGACATGCAGTATCACCTGTCAAAGTACTTAGATAATTGGATATGAGAGGGATCGCAGTCTCACCACTATAACCAATGACACTGTCAGCAGTGTCATTGAGAACCAGCATCTTCTTGCACTATGAGCCCAGACTGAGGGACGGGCTTGAGTAAATGTATTTTCGGCCGAGTGACTGAACGGGGCAGAAGATCACAAATCACCTGGCTCAAAAGATTCTTTCACCTATCCAACGAGAGAGTGGCAGTAAATGTTTACAGGTTCTTGTCACGCAAAAACACTAAAAATAGCCTCCCTTCCCCGAAGAATGACAAGGTGTTATCTTTCACAGTTACAACCTGAGGATGGAAAACAATGAACTTCTCAAAGTATATATATATTGTTTTTCTTAAATCCAAAACATCACTGTAAAGTCATGCTTGGCAGACAGTACACCATTTCATAACCTTTAGTGGACATTATCAATATGAAATGTTCTCTATATAATAAAAGTGAATCCACAAAGCATTTGCAGCAGTTGAACAGGTGAGCAAAGGTCTTCAGTAAAAAGGACCTTGGCGTGTTTTATGTCTTCTACTTAATATTCCTCACATATACTGAATGTGCTCAGACCTTTTTTCTATTCATTGATGTCCCACTTTTTTTTGCCCTTATGAGATTTCTATTATAAATGCAACATGAAATTCTGTTAATTCTGTGGAAATAATCCCCCGTCTCACAGTGCACCTCACAGTTTACCCTTATAAGTCAAGGCAAATGGAACTATTACACTGAGCAAGATGTGGTTGGATTGCATCATGTTGGATTGACGAAATCCACTTATAACTACATTGTTTTATTCCTTCACCAGATGTCAATGAAATTACGCTATAATGCTCATTCTAGTCTCAAAGGCATTTACTGTATTGTAGCAGCAATATTCTTTTTTATGATTATATTTTTTTTTTTAACAAATATCAGACTTAAACATAAAAAGGAGTCAATGTTCAAAGCCTTTTCATGAGCGAAACTGTGAGTAATGGCCTCACTGCAATATATTACCTTGGCCCCACATGAATGACTGCGTCTTGTACAGCATGCTTGTAGAGTATAGCAGGAGCAAGAGAGAGAGATTTAAGCGAAGCAACGTATAAGAAGATTATTTACTGGGTCATCACTGACATACAGGCTGTGTTTGTGTGAGTTATCGTCAAACAATGTCAGGGAGCGGAGAACAACACATGAACCAAAGTGATGCAGCAAATAAAATCACACACATGTTGACGTGCTACTCACATCGTTGGCTTAATCAGCGGACTGCTCCCTAAACGAAATGAAGGCAGGTCTTCTGAGGTTGTTCCCTTTCGGAGAAGAAACTTTTCGGTGAGATCAAATCCTGTGAACAACGTGTAAATGCATTTAAAATCCCACAGCGGAATGTTGGCATATTTAGGAATCAGCTGCAGTCGACCAGTGCATACCTGTGATTTCCAGAGGACGATCTAAAACATCGGAAAACCTGTGTTCCTCCACACTCAGAGGAGGGCATGAGTCATCTAGAGGACGCAGAGAAAGCAACCAAGAAGCTGTATGTGGAAGGTATTCATGTTCATTCATATCTAACACCAGGTTTGAAACTGTATGAGAAAATAAATCTACAGATGATTATGATATAGTAGATTATGAAGTCATCACAGATTTGGGATGGAATTCATATTTTTAATAAGTCATCATATTTAAAGATGTCCAAAAGCTGTATTTGTGTATAATTTCCTGCAACATTAACGAGAGGTAATTCAAGTTCCAAAAATAAAACTTGTCTGCTTCATCTTAACACAACACAGTTAAACACTCATACCTGTCCGTTCACTCACTGCCATTCCAAAAGAGCAAGGAATGAAATTCAGAGTCCAGAGGAGAGCAGTCCATCTTGGCAGGTACATCATGGTTCGGACACTAATGAGCAGGCCACTTCAAAACCTGGGAGCAAAAGAAAAAATATATATATATATATATATGTTCAGCCAATCAATTACATTCAACTTTTACATCTGTCAAAAGCAAAACTGGCTAATGGGTGCAACACACAAATCACCCTAATCTTGTTTTAAACAGGCCTCGTTCTCCGCCTGCAACTGCCAACAACGGTTGATTTTATTACAATGCTGCTACTTTGCTGCCTGCAACCAACAGCAGCTTAGCAAAGTTTGATTATTTAAGCAAACTTATCGGAAATAATGTAAATAAGTAAAGACGAAATGGTGAATATACTTTTATTTTTAAAGTTCTCTTGTACCTGCAATCATAGTTCACAGAGAATCACAGTCTTTGTTTTCAAAAGTGATTTTAAAATGCAAACCATGCCCAGTTTTCCTCTTTTTTCTTATGCCCACTCACAGGTCCCTGAAAGCTTCTAATTGCATTTGTGTAAAGTCACTCAACATGGAGAATGCACTTGTGAGCCATTCATTCATTAGTTTCATGAACACCTGCCATACAGTGATGAATGGGGATGCCTACACTCCAGCTAAATCATTACACTCTAGGCTCTGTTTATGCTAAGATTTCAATTGATAACCAGCGAGCCGAGCTGCCCCACGTTCTCTGCAGACTGTGTGTATTTCATTAGGTCTTTATGCCATCAACACAAATTAGCGGTGGAACCGTGCCGATACACTTAATCAGTGGAGAATAAGACCAACAACAACAAGATAAAGACAACACAATGGGCAGGTATCACAGTGTCAATTTAGCGTATTAGCAGGTCTTCATTCATCATTATCCCTGAGAGAGTTTACACAATGTGCCAAGGTAATTGTACGAGAACTCTATTTGCAACGCGTGAACCCTGAGTTATCATGCGCCGCTTTGTCTGTACTTGGTCATAATGCCAAAGCCTTGATCTTTGTTTCTGTAGATCTCTATTAACACTCCGTTGTGTTTGATGTGTAAGCTGTCAGCAGTGCGTCGGTCAAGGACATCACGCAGAGGGCTCAAACCTGGAAACCTCCAGTTACAAGCAAGTCTCTTAAATCACTTGACGGTGCTGCCAAACAGCATATTCTGCATTTACCTCATGCCATTGCAAAGACGACAAGGATTTTCTTTTGGATGTTCAGAGTCCGTTATAAGTAGAACAGGCAGTAAAGTACAGTAAAACTATTTTTACACTCAAACAAGACACTTTCAGTCATATCTGGATTACTTTGTGTACAATACTGGTGCACTGACTAACAATAACGAAAAATAAATGACGTTTTTTGAGGACTTTCAATAACTTTCTAATCAGTGAAACGAAGTTTTGTGTGTGTGTTGTGTGTTGTTTTGTTTTGTCGTAATAGATCCAAACACATTCATTTATTTTCACCGAGGAAGAAAGCACTGCAGTCAAACTGAACTTGACCTCATAGTACCACAATATAGCCACAACACATTAAGTTAATTTATATGCGCAGTGGCACAAAGTGTGACCAATAGTATTTTTCACTCTCAATCTTTAACTGCCGCCTTCTTTCCCAAATGAAATTTGCCCCAGTGATTAATCCCCATCCAGTCTGCAGGCACTTGTGCACCTTCTCTCCTGCTGCTGGACCATAAAGTTCTGCATGCCGGCCTGCATGTGACATGGCCTTTGGGAATGAAGTAAACATGCCACTTACGGCTGCAACCATGCATGGGGTCGTAGACAAGTAGCACTACAGAGGTATCGCGTTTCTTGTGTGTGTGAAGGCATGAGGCATTCCCATCATTTCTGCAAATGCATGCAGAGTACTGAGCACAACTCATAGCCCGCCGCGGTCACAGTTATTCTACATGGCTGATTCATAATGTTTACTGTATTTACTTTGGTAGACGACAACAACTACTCTCCTGCACCAGCTGCTGTAAACGTGAATCAATTTAATTCCTAAGAAAATGGATTTTAGAAGGCTGTCTCTCTCTCTCTCTCTCTCTCTCTCTCTCTCACACACACACACACACACACACAGAGGTAGGGCGAGAAAGAGAGAGAGAGACTCCAGTCTCTCCATCATTCATCCAGTCACTGTCAGTCAATAGAAACTTCACTGTTACATGAATTTCAAACAAGCGTGTTTCTCTGCGCGACTGCGCTGATTGGCTGGGGGTGGGGTTTTTCTCTTTTTTTTTTTTCCTCGCAAATCTAATTACTACGGAATTATGTAGCGGTTCATATTCTATCCATTCAGACTCTGTGCACATTTACTGTGATAAAATACGGCGCGTTTACTGCTCTGCTGCAGAGCGTTCATTTATCACACATAACCTGTTCATGAAGCGCATGAAGCGCGTGTCCCGCGCAAGTTAGAAAAGACTACAAGCCGCGCGTGGAAAAAAATAAAAAAAATAAATAAATAACGAAAGAAGATGACAAATAAATGAATAAATTTAAAAAAACACCCACACTAAAGCGACACATTATTCAAATCGTGTCAGTTACTGATGGATTCCGACTTGGTCCACGCGCTCCTACTGAAACTCAGCCGCTCTTTGAATTCACACGGGCGTTGATTTCAAGTGTGAGCATGTACTTACAGCTGCGGTGAAAGTTTCCTCTATGGCAAAAACAAACAAACGGCAGCGAAAAAAGGCATAATCCATGTGCGATTACGATCGGTCCGATTCCGGATTCCAGGACTTGGAAATAAAAGTCACAGTGGGATCGCCTGCAAGATCTCGGTCCTTATTAGTTGCACCGAGTGGCCCTCCCACTCTGTCATTATTACTGAAATGCACTGACTGAGACTTCAGCAAACAAGAGGAACACGCACACAGCTTTCATATTAGAGGGGGGAAATAAAAGCCCCGCGGGAGTTCAAACAAACTCTCCCATTTAACACAGCCAGGTGCGAGAATTACACACTGTTTGATGCATTATCAGCCCATCAATTTGTTCTAATCTGCACTCTATAGAGGAGATAAGGCATGTGGTTATTGACAGTGGGGCTGTCTGTTCAAACTCAACATAATCTGAATGATACGCACACGTCTAGACAGGTTTTGCTTTTGATAAAAATCTCCAAATTAATCAAGGCAGTTAATAAGGAATGCAAAATAGTTTGTTCTATATAGAAGGACAGATTGGAATATTCCAACCTCATACTATTTTATTTTTAAAACATGCCATGTTGTGTTACAATACTAATACAAGTGTAGCAGTGTCCTGTCAGTTTTTTACACCCAAGTGGAAAATGTGACTGACAGTGTCCATATACTGTTTTATTACAGTGTGGACAGTGTGAGTAGAAACTGTGAGGAGGTTAAAGCAGAAGCCAGCCTACTTCTTGCTCTCCGGCTGAAACAGCACACCGACAGTTGAAGACACCCGGCCAGTAGAAACAGGTGTTCAGGCTCAACACACACACACACACACACACACACACAAAACTGTTTGGACAGATGATTTTTAGTGCACCCTTCCCTTTGAGACAGCACACACCCACTCACAGAGAGAGAGAGCGAGAGAGAGATTTCTGAAGTGTAATGGCAGAAAAAGAAAATGGGTTACAGAATAATTGGTGATTGAAGTGGCTTTCTCCTTATTGAAAGCAAAACATAAAGCATTTTTCTGTCCTTACTGTTCAAGACTTCTGCACACATACAAATCTATCTATCTGAAAAATACATTGTTAAAAATATTAGACACATTTTGAGCAAACAAAATGACATCTTTCCAGCTGTAATCGTCATTTCTGATGCAAATTCAACACTCGCCGATTTCTGTATTTGTTCCTTGTCAGTCCCTGAATATGTATCACATCCAGTGTTCTTGGGTTATCATGGAGCCCACTGCACTCCTCTTCTTTCACTTGCAAAAGTGTGACCAACGATGGCTTGATATCGAGGTTGTGCACGGTAAAAAGGGCAAGATCTCAGAGACTGACACCTCTCAATTAGATTATTAGGCGTAAAAATGAATTAATTTGGGTTTAAACTGACACATGAAGAAGGAAATCTCAACCATCAAGATATTTCTAAATGGCCCAGTGCCACCAGTAAAATTAAGGTGAAAGACTCAATAAAGATAGCACAAAGGGGACTTAGTGAATGTCATGGCATGTCAAGATATCACATATGCAGATATGTATTACAACATAAATCACATGCTAGTTCAAAACGAAAATTACATTGAGTTGAAATGTAATTACTTTACCGTTTCAACACTTTTGTATTCTACACGTTAAAGCAGATTTACTGCATCATCCAAAGTTATGTGCTACTGAAGGTCACCAAATACATAAAAGCATGTGTTGGCATACAGCAGGTGACAAGTGCATCTCACCAATTACTACTCCAAGGTAAATGTTTCCGGCAAACTGGAATGGCATCTTATAAAGTCCAAGGTCCCCAAGGCTGGTAGGTGGCTTTAAAATATCCTTGAGATTGCTGTAGAATGAATTAAAGTGGGAACATTACTGAGAAATAAAATCCACTTGTACTGCACAAATCAAAATATTAAAGTTTTTTCCAAGAACTATTTAAAAAAAAAAAAAACTTTTAGCAATATTATGTGAACATACACTGGCAATATATTGCAAAGCTTTCATTTTTAAGAATGAAATTAGTACATTTTGATCATAATGCCACATAAGTGGATTCCATGGGTCTGAAAGCTCTTATTCTATTCAAATGAATGGGAAAGTGGCCTCCAACTGTTTCTATCTTTCCTATATTCTTTCAAAGTTTGTAACATTTTCCTCTACTCCTGTACTATTCATGTTGTAAAAGGCCAGTAAGGTCACAGGTCTCTGGGCAAGAACATACAGGAGTCTAACATGTACCTGTAAAGAGGGGTCAAAGTTCATAACTTGTGAGCTTGAGGGACAGTGTTCAGCTCATGAAATCCTTTGAATTCCATAATAATCATGCTGTCAAGTTTTCAGGTACAGGTCTTTGGAGGAAAAGTTTTTACGGAACAGACTATAATTAAATGATGTTTTCCTGGCTGAGGCGGTCTTATTTTATCATTAGAAATTTAAAACGTTAGGTAAAGCTAAAATAGGAAAGTAAGACTTCGCAAGCATTGCCCTCACTTTGACTTTTAACATTATTTTGTGTACATTGCAGGCAACATCAACTTATTCAGAAATCAGAAATGAGCCTAAAAGCTGCATTTCTCAAAGGAATCTCTCATGATAGATGCATGCCTCTCTATTCTGTGCAGAATTTCAGGGATATTGACTTTTGAAATATCATTTTCATGGGTTTTTGACTTTAATAGACAGTTCACACTTCACAGAGAAAAGTCAGACAACAAGGGAGAGACGGGAGATGTAGCAAGTAACAGATGGTCATGCTGATTTTGACCCCAAGGCATTACATGCTTGGCACCCTCCTGACATGACTGCCAAAATATTCCAGAACATAGTGTCAGAAATGGCTATTTTAGAGATGTTATTCACCTATCAAGTTCTATGTTTTCATCAATCTTAAGAGTATGAAAGCAAACACAGGTGGTGGCTCCAATGGATATTTGCAAAAAAAAAAAAAAAATTCCTCAATATTTTCAACAGTGGCAAAACAACAGATGCAACACAAAAGTAAAGCTTCTCCGATTGCTCGCTCTCATGTGTTTTGTTACAGGTAACACTATGTGACTCACCACTGTTACATGTTTCTGGGTGCACTGTGCAACTGACACATAATCTATGTGATGCCACACCATACATAGGTCAGTGCTCTGGTAACACAGGGACGAGTCCCAAGGTTGACTTAAACGTTTTTTTTCTTCTCCCTCTCTAGGGGTCGCCACAGCGGATGATCCGCATATTCAATTTGGCAGATATTCCTGACAGAAGGTCAGGAAGGTCAGAAGGTCATCCAGCCCAAGGAGTACACCGGTGACCCCCTGTGGCTGGGGTCTGTGTAAAGTGTCCAATTAACAATGAGCAATGGGAATTGGGTACCTTGCTCAAGGGCATCCCAGCCCTTGGCCTGGCAGGGACTCAAACTGGCAACCTTACGGTCACAAGCCAAGTTTCCTTTCCGCTTGGCTATGGGCTGGGCTGGGACAGGCCAATGTCCTCGCTAAATGTAATGCCGCTCTGCAGCAGAAGGTGATTGGTATAGGTTGCTGTCCTGCTCACATCAATCATTACACAGCCAGGACAGCTCTGAAAATGCTCTGCTCAAAAACATTTCAACCTCCAGTCCTAGAAAGAATACAGAAAATGTATTAAGTGTGTGTCACCCAAATCCTTTTTGATTTCAAGTTTCTTGAAGGCCTTCACTGCTGTGCTACAAACCAGTGAAGTTATAAGGTAAAACTGACTGTAGGACGTGATGACACACTTCTTTTAGTTTTGATTCAAATAGCGTGTTACTATCTCCCATAAATCAAAGAACATCAGTGGTTGTTCTTCCACGGGAAATGACAGTTAATAGAATAAAGCTTTAATCACAATACCTTCAAACGTACTACACTTTTTGTTGACTCCACCTTTACTCTCTTTATTTATCTTTTTACCTTACCATGTGCTGAACTGTGATCAGCACATAGCATCTTTTGAGTACAATATTCTGTGTGACTTTGTTAAGTTAATGCTGTATATATTCTTTGTTAGATTACCCTGTGGCGACACTGTATAAGTGGTATGCTCTGTGTGAGACCATCAATTACAAACTGTGGCTCTTAACATTTGCCCACAAGCCTCTTCTGAGACATAAACACCTTGACCTCTTCATATAAAATAGAAGCACAAACATTTTGAGATGCCTCTTATTTTTAAGTATAAGTAGAGTATGTTGATCGGATTGCGCCCATTGATAGGACAACACCATTACTGTTGATGCTGTAGCTGCAGGACAAAGCAGAGACTCAACTCCCCAAGTTACAGTGTGTCCTGTAATCTGTTTATGATTGATTTTCTTTCAGATATTTTTTTTGACTGACAATTAAAACAATACGTTCATCAAGGCGCAACACAAACCATCAGGTATTGAGGCATCATTTAAATCATATTAAGAGCCATTAACAGCCATTTTTCCAACACATTTGAATCAATATGCAAATACATTGGGAGCAGAGTGGCTTATTTTCTTCAAATTTAACAACACAAACATCAATTTACTGTTGAATTACTATATTACGTTTCCCCCACTAGAGTAGTTCTAAATTGTATCTCCTTTGTCACTTGGCTGCTCCCAAATTGGAGTCATGACATCAAATTTTTTGCCCCCGATTAACCCTATCCTCTATAGCTTTGTTCATCACACATCACAGCCTCTGTCATGTCCTCACTCGGCATGTCTATGTACCTTCTCTCCAGCTTTCCTCATTTACTCATGCCTGACAGGCCCATCCTCAACACCCTGCTGTCTCCCTCTGGTTATTACCAAAGCGTTCCCCATGTGCCGTCTCTCTGATGTGCTCATTCCTGATCCTGTCCTCCACTTCTTTCACAAACCTCATCATCTTCAGTTCCTGTTACCACCAACTTTGTCCACCACCAGCACTGTCTCCAACCCCTACATAATAGCTGGTCTCACAAGTGTCTTGTATTGTATGTCTCTCATTCTTGCTGTGATTTTATTGTCACAAAGTACTCCTGATTGGTAGGTCTGGCACCCCATTGACCATAGGCCCCTCGTCATTTGCTGCGTGTCTTCCCCATTCTCTCCTCACTTTCATGCTATGCTGCCCTGTACAATACAGGCAAAATACCCCAAAAATAATGTAAGAAAAAAGAGACCCTTCTCCATCTGCTCCACCCTCTTCATAACCTCACTATTCCAGTCCCCAGTATTTCTGCCCAGTTGACCCCAGACACTTGACCTCATTAACTTTTGTCACCTCTTCTTCCTGCATCTGCACGACCACGTCATCTCCATTCTAGAATTTCTTATCTTTCCTATCCACATTGTTAAATCGCCATTGATTTTATGCCGGATGCCCTTCCTGATGCATCCCTCTCCATTTATCCTGGCTTGGGACATGCACTGAGAGTCAATATAAGCAACCCCAGTGGCTGGATTACAGTAAGTGCACTACATCTCATAATGAATATTTACTATACAACAAATACACCGCCCCGCTTTGGACATTTGTGTACTTGCATGTGTGAGTGTGTTTTTGCAGGTGCACTGTATTTGCACTGGATATGTACCAACGCAACCTCAAGCAAAAGCTATTGTTTAGCCTTGAATACGAACATAATCTTCTTCACCACACCAGTCAAGTCATCACTGTTTAATGGATTATGAGGCAAAGCACCTGTCCTTCTTACAGGATCGTTTACTAAATCAACATATGGCAAAGCACAAGGCAAAGACAGCACACTGTTGTGTGTTACTAATCTGTATGCAGACATAACCAGCCATTGATGTGTCTTTTCATGTGCCCATAAAAAATCACAAAAGCCATTAAGAAGCCTCATTCATCATTTGTGAGAGCTCACCTGGGCATGAAAACACCCAGTATCTCGACAAAATAAAAAAGAGTCATACAACAATGTGTCAATCTGGCCGACAGCTACAGTTTTATAGAGCTTTTTTTTCTTCTTTTTTTTTAAACACTAACCCATCTACAGTATAGGGCTTGAAAAAAAATTACTTGGTGGAAATTTTCTCTTGTTAGTGCAGGGAGTAGTCACAAGTAATTAAATTTTAAAAAAAAGAAAGTTTGACGTTTCTGTAACAATAAAACTTCCCTTATACTTGACACTGAAATACACTGCTCTATGTTCGCAGGATGTATTGTTTCGATTAGGCTATATTTACACTTTTGGTCATTTTAATTTGTGCATTTCAATCACCTGCCTTTTCAGCAAACTGCCCCTGTGTTAATTTGAACTGTGTAATATACCAATATCTCTATTCTTTATCAGGGCACATTGTCAGCCTGCATGATAAAGGTTTTTGCAGTTTTGAAAGGATGCATCAATAAATCAGACCTACCACCTTTGTGCAACTGAATACTGGGTTAATAAGTAATTAAATCAGTCAAAGTAAAATGTTTGAAAACCATCAGTCAAATCAATTTTGAGATTTTCAGGTATTTTTCTTCCATATCATGTTTTTGGAGAAAAGAATGATCTAAAGTAGCCAAAGTGATGGATTCCTATGACATTTTACAATTCTTGAAATGCTTTTTTTAACAAAATGATTTTTGACATACTTACAGCTAGAAAGTCTTTGTTCCAGAGTATCAATAAACATTATTCAGTCCACAACAGAGGCAACGAAACAAGCACTGGAAGAAGACTAACCAGTCAAGATCAAAAGAATTAAAAGGAGGGGGACAACAAGACAAAGACAAAAACAATTAGATACAGTAATAGGGAAAAAACAAGGACAGGAATTTAAGCAGAGAAAGGACAGAGTAAGGACAAATTAGAATGCAAAAAGGAAGCAATACAAGACAAAACAACCAAAATACAAATGCAAAGCTGTATCAAAACAACTGTATACAAAATCAAAAAAAGATTAATCTTAATCCTTCACAGGAGCAGATCATGATGGATTTCACTAAGATCTCATTTAAAAAAAAAATGGCTAAATAGTTTTGTGCAGTATGTTCTAATTTGTAAACAACTATGAACAAGAATATTGATGTTCAGATTTTTGTTCAAAAGTTTTATGCAAATGAGTTCATGTTTAGTTAAATAATGCATAAGTTGCATCACAAAGCCTATAATACCAAGCATATTTGTGTTGACATCACTGGGGAATCAATGGGGACGTTTGTAAGTTAGCTTTTCAATCTATTCACGCATTGCACATTTTCTTTAAATCAGGGGCCTAAATTAACTTTAGCAGCACTTGGTTACTGATGTTAGAGAGTGGAAAAATCCAAATCAGTAGGGAGTGAAAAATGTTCCTCATTTCAGTAAATAACAAATTTACCCCCAAAACAAGAGAAGTTCAATATTAATTTTCAAAAACCTTGTCTTCATGCCTGGTCTTGCAAAAGAATTACTCAAAAAAATGATTTGGGGTTTTTCCTTATGGTAATATAGTAACTCTTAGACTGAAATACTGTATATCGGACTTCTTTGACATAGTGCACTTAGAACTGGGAGAAGATTGAAAAGACAGCAAATGCTTGGACACACCAGGGTCTGTGTGCGAGATGACTTTGATAAGAAGTGTGGGAACTGGTGGGTGTGACTGGCATATGAGTGGAATCTCACTATGATCAAAAATCCCTCAAGCTTACAGTCTCATGGAATCTGGCTGTTTGCAGGCTGTTTTGCAGTGCACAGCCTCTGCCCTAATTTACAGTGACCCACTTCTACCCTTTCACCAAATGTAGAGCCTAGTGAACTGCATGTCTTGTACCTGAGTTTAATGAAGTTCAAGCCTTTTATTAACATCACTATAGCTCTATACTTTGTTAATTAATGCGTGACACAAATCATACTGTATGCATTAAAAACAGGAAAACAAACATAGACAGTGACAGTACAAAGCACAATGGTAGAAATATCACCTTTGGTCCAGACAACCACATATCCCGGTATTAACAAATCACTGTTACCACTGTTATGGATCCTTGCCATCTTTTAGCAGTAAAAGCACGTGTTACTGACTGATGTTCATTTCATGTAGGAAAATAAGGGAAGCTAAATGGAACCCAGCCAACGTTAATTTGATTATTTACACCAGCGGTTTTCCTACTGTGGGCCATCCAAATGGCTGACGTGCACTGGGCACTACTAATAGCAACGAATTAGCTTAAAAGTTTTTTAATACCTTTTCCTTCTCATTCGTCTTCTGTTGCTGCTCATCCAGACGAATGGGTAAAATAAATGTGACCAGTAAAGCTGTTAAATTACACAGTTCATTAAAACTCCTGTAATCACCAACACATCGAAATTGAACATATGAACAGACCTTTTCTGTGGAGACGTCACGGTCGCTGCTCACCAACCGCCGTGATGACGTCAACAGAAACACGTGGGTTTGTTATTGAAGGAAGTAAAGATGGCGATTCAGTCGTTGCTCTCCGAGTCAGCTCTCGGCTGGTCTATTTTCACCTTTATACTTGTGGTAAGCCAGTGTTAACTTGCCTGTTCGCTTTGTTGAGTAAAACAGTGTGAGACAATTTTTCTGAGATGTGTTAGCGGCCAGAGTGGAGGCTTTATCAATGTGTAACCGACCGCGACACGGCTGTGCTGGATTAACGTCAGTGTTAGCTTTGGTTAGCTAACATTAGCCGTGTCACACGCACATCCTGTTGTTTTGCATGATCCACTCACTGTGGCGTTTATTATATTTTACACTACGTACTATTAGCAGCAGTATATAATACAACGGTGTCGAAAAATAGGATCTTTAACCCATTTTTGTCTTGTAAACAGCGTATGTTTACGTATTGAAACTGGCTTTCAATACGACGTACGTAAACGCCCCGTACACTTGTCTTTCTGCATAAATAATAGATTGCTTTTGAGTCACATGATATGGCGTTTTTAATCACCGATGCTGTAACCAGTATTACATGTCCAATCCCCTGAATCGCCCCATGCGAAGACGAAGACCTCAGCTGTACTTAGTACACAAACAAGTTCAGCAGATTACTAATAGTTTGTAATCTGCTGAACTTGTTTGTGTGCACGTGACACCTACTTTACATCTGTCCGTCCTGAGAGAGCAATTACTCCTCTGTGGGTCTTTCTGAGGTTTCTCCCATATTCCCCCCTTCAAGGGTTTCTGTAGTTTTTCAAGGAGTTTTTTGTGAGGGTCGAAGGACCGAGGGTGTCACTTGGTGCAGGCAAATTGTGTTTGTGATGTTGGGTTATATAAATAAAATTGACTTGACTTAGTAGTAATCTGCAACCCAACTCATCAACTCAGCTACTTGGTGACATATCTAAGTAAGGTAGAACCTCGGCAAGAATTCAATAACAATGTATATTGATACAACACATATATTCATAAATGTGAAAATTTTACCTCTGGTTTATGAAATGTTTCTCTGTTGAATTATGTGCTTGTTGCTTTCTGTTCACAAAAAATGCTAACATAATCACAGCTGGATGGAATCTCAGGCTATAGTAAAAACATGACTTTAATTGTATGACAATCATTGCTATTCTTACTGCTATTGTTTGATTTAAAACATGATCATTTTTTGGCCATATTATCTAGTCAGAGCCCGTCCAGGAGGGTGCGTAGATGACAGTACATCGCTATGCTCGCCCTACTTTGTATCTCTCCAATCTCTTATTTGAATGCAAAACAAGCAGCCAGAGGCTTAAGGCCATGGGCCTTTAATTGATCCTGTCATTTAATGGCAGCCCTTGATCGGACTAGTTTTAGCAGTGTCCTCTCTTCCTCCTGCTTGTGTGTCTGGAATATGACCTTGTCATTTAAAATCAAGTTTGTTGCCCATCCATTACAATGGAAATGCCTTTAATTATTTTTTTGTCTTTTTCATTTTAAACTTCATCATGATACACACACACACACGTACAGTATGTTTATAAAAAGCTGGTATTGTCATTAAATAATTTCAGTAATTGTAATCTGGCTAGTGGCTACTTATTCAAAAGTTATCTGGTGTGTTATCTTACGTCTCTGTTCAAACTGATCCTAAAGAGTAAAAGGAGATACGAGTATGATGTAATCAGATCAGTTGAGTCATAGCACCTGGGGTCTGGCTATTTTCAGTGTCTAATTACCTACTTGTCATGTTAATGCTTAAGTCTGAGTGTTTCATTTTAAGTACAGTACCTCACATAGCACTGATCATGTCACAAAGGTAGACTCTATGAAATTTATTAAATCAGATTGATTCATATTAATTTCTATACACATGTTGTATTAATTTTTGCCTACTTTTCTTCCCGTTTAGGCAATCCTGGTTTTCTGTTGGGTCTACATTCGGAAATTTCAAAGTCGTCAGGAAAGTGAAGTTGTTTCAACCATCACAGCAATATGTGCGCTGGCCATTGCTTTGATAACGTCCGCTCTTCTGCCAGTAGATATATTCCTTGTCTCATTCATGAAGTATCCCAATGGCACCTATAAGGTCAGTATCAGTTCTGTGAGAACTCATTAGAGCCTGAGGCAGCCTTTTTATGTGTATATATATATATATATATATATATATATATATATATATATATATAGTATTTTTGTAATTTTACTACATTGAGTAGACATTGTTTTTGTCTAAACACAGAAAGCTGATTTTTATTTTTTTGCTACATCATTGCATTTGCTTCTATCTATTTGTAGGTTCAGCAAAGTGTGTAATGATGCCCTCATTTGAGCAGCTGTTAATTTTTGCTTTGTCTGCCTTCAATGCCTCTGGATATTTTTTGTTGAATGTGTCATTTTGTTGTGGTGTCATCACAAGTCATCACCATCTCACCTTCCTTACTTAAAAAAACAAAAACTCTCTGCGATTCTATTGTATAAGAAATAAAATTATGTAAGAAGCGTACAAACGGTGGCTTTCTGTTCACATGTATGGACATTATTTTTTTGTTGAATTAGAGAATGCTTATGATAAACAGTAGAACAACAACAAAACGGACTGAGACAATTCATTGTTCATTATTCATTGTTATCTGTTTATTTCTACCTCTTTAGGATCTTGAGTTCAGTGTTAATGAATGTAAGACAAACTGAAGCAATGGTACTGATATACGTAGTATCTAGTAATACACCACCAGCAATGACGGATGCTCTTTGTTGCCTTTAAGTTAAGACCCATTTGTTTTAATGTGCTTTTGTTTAATTGATAGTTGTAATTGCAATTAATTGTAACTTTGAACTTTTTTCTTGGTAACTTCCAGGAGTGGGCAGCAAACAATGAGACAAGAGACCAAATTGAAGACACTGTGCTGTATGGATATTACAGTAAGTTGATGCTTTTAATACATAGTTGTACATTAACTTTGTTTGGGGGATATTTGTGTGCAATATTATGTGGACTTAAGATGTTTTGTAAACAACGGTTGTCGGTAGGATATATCATTTTCCAGTGACATAAACTCAATACCCTCATTCAGTGTCAGTCCACCAACCATAGTCAACCATAGACTGTTACTTATATTGTGGAGACTTGCTTTCAAAACTTGGAGGTCTGTACAGTAATTCACTGATTCTAGAGTGTGTTTCTTCTTGTAAATAAAAGTTTTGACTATTAAACGGCAATATAAGCAAAGCATTGGATACGTTTATGCCCATAATAATGAGTCAGAGTCACCATAGGGATTAGCATATTATTCAATGTCTATACTATATTTTTAGTTTACCATATGGCTTTGCAGTTATTTTTTTTTATAAAGAATGATTTTAGATTGATGATTTTCCTAACATATATTTGTATAATGCCAATGCAAGTTAATGACATTAGATGATTTGTTAAATTAATTATTGATTCACATTTTCATATGTTGTTGCATGTGACTGGCTGTTACAGACACTCCCTCCTTCATAAAAAAACAAAGGCAGTCGGTACAGGGTAGGATAAACCACTAGGTAGAGAGA
The DNA here is from genome assembly GCF_958295425.1 of Solea solea. Lineage (NCBI taxonomy): Eukaryota > Metazoa > Chordata > Actinopteri > Pleuronectiformes > Soleidae > Solea > Solea solea. The sequence continues at coordinate 17,072,827 of NC_081148.1, forward strand.
GAGTTCACAGTCATATTTACAAGTTCACAGTCATATTCACAAGTCACAAAATTTCATTTGCCGTTCTTATAAGTTTGTTAACATTTTGGGGGGTTAATGACAAAGGGACTGTTTGGAGAGATTGTGGTAGTTAATATAAAGCTCAGGCCTTGCTCTGTAGGGGGTGTGTGGCACCATCGACCCTTATCAGCATTGACAGGAGCCCTGCCAATGGCTTTAGTGCCGATTCAGCACTTTAAATTGGCTGACAGCTGTGGTTGCGTGTCCTGGGCTTTAAGGACTCTTAAGTGTAACAGGGTGTGGTAACCTGTGCTTACCTGGTGCTGAGGCAGAATGTTTCCTGAAACTGCTTTGCATTAAATTTTTATTTGCTTTATTTAAGAGGAGTCACTCAATTTATTTGACATATTGTTATTAGTATTCGCTATTGAGGTCATGTTTATTTAACTACCCCTAATAGTTTTGCATTAGGCCTGTATCGTGTTTACTGGTTTCGGAAGTTAAGTGGATGATGTATTGTCTTAGCTCAGCCTGACTTCAACCTGACCAAACTCTGTTAAGTCAGAATGAGTGAAACCACTTCCTGTGCAAGTGCACTTGGCATAAGAGAGATCATCCATGATTTGTGTTGCTGTCATGCCGCTTTACTGCCTCAGCCTGCGTCCATGCTGTGTGAAAAAATGCAAAGAATGATGACAATGTTGCATTAAAGAGTGATTTGTGGCACAATGAAAGAAAAGAGCTTACTGTGAAACATTTCTTTATCATTATACACTATGTATAGTACGCCTTCATATCGAACAGTCCTTACAGGGAAAAAAATAAAAGAAGGATGTAACAAAACACAAAAAAAGGTTTCCATAAAAAGTGACTTTTTATATTTTCAAAAGTGCTCAAACCTTCACCCGGCCATCACATATTTCATTAGCTGTAATTGTCACATTTAGTTTGCACTCAATATAATTATAATATTTCACTGGAAGTGACATTTTGTGTTTCGCTTGTGGCAAAATTCAGCATCATTAGTGCATTTGTGGAGCATTCAATCAGACATTTTAGATTTATCCTCCCTGATACTCTTCTGCCTGATGGAGGAAGAGCAGGTCCAGTCCCCATAGATAAATCCATTATTTGTGTGGTTGCAACAGTATCCAGGCTATTTGGCTGATAAATTTTCAACTCGGGGCTATTAGTGCCTGTGAACTAAAAAATAAACTAAATAAATAGCTAAATAAAATTAAAGGATGACATAAGTTTGTTGTCTTTGACGGTAGCAAATTCAGTCATGCCAGAGACACTAGATCACACATTTTCTAACAGATGCTGGCTTAAAATGCCTGTCAGCAACACTGTTATGTACCGTCTGTTCCCAAAATGCCAAATGCAAGGAAGGCAAGCTGTCTCTTTGCCCAGACAGCCCAATCAAAGAAACCATTTCACTGGTTTAATGATCAGAGAACTGGCTTTCACAGTACATGAACATGCTCATGAATCTAGCATTTGGGGTGCCACAGTATATGGTCCTCTTGACACACAAATATGATTTCATACACAAGATTGATTTTCCATGTTATCTATCTTTGTATTTGGTATCCTCTTAAATTGAAACTTAAAAAAAAAAAAGAATAATTCAATAGGTAGACTTGAATGCTGGACTGTGTCCCATTAGTAATTTAAATAATTTAATGGTCTAAATGCCTAGGAACCATGTTCATGGTGCTACAGTTACACTTAGGAAATCTGTTACACATTAAAGGAAATTGTATGTTTAGTAATGAGCTTAGTAAGTATATTTCAGTCTGCTTAGAAAGCATAAGTCACGGTCTCATTAATTTTATGAGTGGGTGCCGAAGTTGCCACACATAATACAGCATTACATTTTGTGGGATCCATATACTTTGCTCTTGGCTTACATTTTATACTGTATGTGAAGTAAGAGTTATAATCCAAAGTTTGTTCATGCTATTTACAGAAAAATATATTTTCTTATATGTATTTCCTTAGCTGTAGACGTACCATGAGTGGAGCAAACTCTTGGTATACGTCTCAGATAGAGAGAGGTGTTAGAGAAGCTTGAAAGAGTTCACAGGTCTGGGACTATGTGTGGAGCCAAATGATGACATGGCAAATTGTTTTGCCTGTAACCTTGTGTGCCTCTTTAAACAAAAAAGATCCTTCCATTTCTGATTTAAATAGTGTTTCTTAGAGCATGTTTTTGGAAATATGTTAAAGAATGAAGCCTCTTGAATGTTTTTAAATACATCCCATTCTTAGAGGTACCAAATACAGACACATTATTTATTAACAAATTGCTTAGTTCATTGAAGCTGTTGCACCAGTAATTAGTCTGATTTTAGGCACTGCAGTTACAGTATATTTTGTGAGATGCTATCACTGGTGTTACTTAGAGTTAAATACTTTAATTGCATTGTATTTATTAGACAGAGCTCTACAAGGCAATTTAAGTAGGTCAATGTCCTTAAACTAATATATTAAAAATGATAGCATTACAAACATGATTTGTGATGTGTAGTTCATTTTACTACCATGCCATTGTTGTGTGCAAGTAGAAATTGAGAGACTCTTTCCTGTCTATTTCAAGGAACATCACTTTATTATTTGCCAGTAGATGGAGACCAAGCTCCATGAGTGGTAATGTGCACAGATGCCTTAAAAATCTAACTTACCTTTAATGCAGATTTTTTTTTAAAGCCATATTTGACAGCACTGCCCATTTGTCTCTCCACAAATGGAATAATTATAGGGCTGACAGAGATTTCCTGTTTTCTCTCGTGGAGCAGGTTCGTGGAGCAGGTGGTGAATACAGTTAATAAGCATGTGCATGTCCAGTGATTTTTTCTTTTTTATTATTATAAAATATTATTTTCATTATTTGCTTTGATGTAATTCAGTGGCCTTACATGGATGTGATTTGGCAAATATCTGTCATTTGCTGGTTCAGAAATATGTCTCTGTGTTCAGTTAAACCTATGGTTGACAGTGTGAACATGTCTGCAGCAGTTTCAAATCCACTTTTCTGCTCTGTAATTAAAGTGTGGCACTTCATGTGCACAGTGTTGTCATGGTGGGGGAATTATGGTGGGATAATTGCAATGTAGCGTTCATTATGACATTAAGGGATTTGTGAATCCACAATTACATGAAATCACTTAGAATGGGTGAGGTTATGATTGTCTTAGGTTATTTGGACCCTTTTGTTCATCTACTGCACGTGGTAAGGGACCTATGATTAAGAAGTGTCTTTTCTCCTTAAATTGTCATAGAATACACTAATAGAAACATCATAAGTAGGACAAGTCAAAACATTTCATCTATGTCATAGCTAAGACTGATAACAGCATACATATGAGGATTGTTTTGTGCAGTAGGACTTGCCAGTCAGAGGAAAACATCTAACATCAAACTACTTCACAGGGTAAATAATGCAAAAGTTGAATTAAAACTGTCACAGTGTGTGAAATGGTATGTATTGTCTCTCGACTATGAATCCTGGAGTTGTTGACACATTTTACAGTGTAATGTCAAATAAAATGAACCTTCAACTTGACAAAGTAGATTTGTGTCTTTGAGTGAAACACCCACTTCCCTTTAGAGCCCAAATAGCTTTTTGTGTCTTTGATGAACCCTATATTTGAAAGCCTTGCCTTTCCATTTCCAGCCTCAGTCCATTTATACACTTCCTTGGACTGCTCAGTGCTTCAAAGCAGTGGTGCATGAGACCCTTAAGCAACATGGCAAAATACCCCTGGGCCTTTTAAATAAATAATTGCTTTCTCTCTGCCTTTTTGATGCCATTTGTAGAAGAGAAACATGGGAGGATGCAACCCTCTTGTAAATACATTTTTGTAAAATTTTGTCTGTGATTCTTCTTATCCACCTGCATAAGATGACTTTCTTATTTGAAAAGTAGTGCTTCTTTTTAGAGCATTCAGAAGGCAAGGACATGTTCCAGATGTATTTCAGAGGGATACATTCGTTTAGCATGGCTTTTATTAAGGAGAATGTACTAAAGCATACAAAGTTGCTTTTCTTGTCTGCACAAAAATTGCAACCTATAGCTCTTTACTTATACTTTGTCAGATATCAGATATTTAGACATTTAGACTATTGACAAAACCTAAGGACTACAGTTGCTGCTCAGTGATGTGAGCCCATCACATTAAAATAATGTGGAAAAATAAAATTAGCGACATGTTTAATAAGAATATCTGAAATTTGATTATTAAAAAAGTTTGAGAAATGTTTACACTTGAAAATGAAACCAAGGTAAATAACTATTTGGCATTTATCTGTAATACAAATAAATGTTTTTAGTGGTAGGCAAGTACACTCTATACAGTAGGAGGAAATAAGACGGGTACTTATAAACAACAACGCCACTCAGCAGGCAATAGGTAACAAGCATAGGAAATTGCATATATAGCAGCAGATGGAAGGTTAAGGGGCATTTTTCTGACCCCTTGAATGAGTGAATATTCAATAGTCTGTTAATCCTCGACAATAAACTGTGGAAACGCACGTCTATTATTATTATTATTATTGTTATTATTGTTATTATTATTCTTAGTTTAAATTTGAAACATTGTACCCTTTGTGTTACACAATGGGGCTCATTCAATCATTCATCCATCTTCTACCGCTTTATCCTCCACATAAGGGTAGCGGTGGACGCTGGTGCAAATCCTAGCTGACATAGGTCTTGAACCCAGGTCTTCTTGGTGCAAAGGCAAGAATGCTAACCACTACACCAACCATGTGGCCTCTCAGTGAGGCTCTTGCTTGAAAAAGCTACTCATGTCATACTGCTAATAAGTCAGTTTCAGCAGTGTTTGATGCTTCTGAAAAGTTATGGTTCACAAGCAGTAGCATAAGCAATTAATATTACAGTTTATCATTAACATCTCTACCGTTGGCCTACCTCAAATTCTTTTATCCAGTTGTTTTCTACTCATTACTAGCAATGCTGTTACTGGTGATGTCATTGTTGTTTTTGGCAAGTGTTCATTGTGAGGGTCTCAAGAACCTCTCATCCATAACACATAACAGGTGCCACTGCTCGTCCCTATTTCCCCAGACATTCACCTGCCAAGTTTGATGTCAAGTGGATGACTGGTTGTATTTGTCTGTCTAGGAATTTTGTTGACATAAAATTTGATAAAATTGTTTCTCCCTGCTGAATGTCCCCCTTGCTAAGAATGGAATGTTTTTGAATTTAACATGTCCGTATCATTAAACAAGAATTGGTTAAGCGAAGCAAATGGCTTCAGTAACCAAAACAAGCCATACATTTTTTTTAACCTGTAAGGACTACAAAACAATTTCACACTAGTGAGGCTTAACCTTTCATTATTTATTTTTTCCAAGTTCCTCTGCCTTATGTTTTGCCGAACACCTGTTTACGGTCACACTGAGCAGAAACAGAGCAACATGGGCATCTAGTACTTCATGCTGTCAAATTTAAGTCTCATATTCGCTGGTGTTTTATCCCTGGTTTGGCCCCTCCAGAGTGGTGCCTCCCTTGATGTTTACAGGAAATGAGAGTTAAAGCTCGTAGTGTCATACCTTTCAGCAAGTGTCTGTGCAGACAGATATTTTCATCAGTCTCTGGAGTACTCTGTCAGTGTCTCTGTGACAAATCTCCCCTGGCATTTAAGTTTTTACATAATATGTAATACATTCTTCCTGTCTGCAAGGGACAAGAGTCCAGGTGCTTATGCCCCTGTGGAGTGCCACAGTGAGGTGAGGACAAGGGACCAATGTTACTCATTAAGCCATATATGGACCTCGAGGGAAATGGTTACTACTGCTCTGAATGATAATTGACAATCATTGTGAATTGCCACAGTTAATTGTTAAAGCCGTAGTGTGGAACTTTTCAGCTCCACATGGCTCTCTCTTTCTGTTAATATAGCAGGGTTTCTTTTTGGTTTCATGTAGCGACAATTCCTTGCTATTCAGAGTGATGCATTTTATGTCAGGTGAGGCGGAAGAAGCAAGACTGTGTCATACTGCAGCACTAAGAATGAAAATACCAAGAAGCTTTCTAGAAGAGAATTCTACTGCAGAAAATAAACCTGGACATTCAGCAGGGACTTCATTGTCCCATTTTATTCACAATCACGATTTTGGCTTCTCGTGAACACAGTATGTGTTATTGAAAATGTGTGCTCTGCTACAGCAGTCGAGTGCTTCCTGAGCAGTTCCCTGACGTGTGTGTGCCAATCACAGATGCCTCTGTTAACTTCACCACACATCTCCAATTAAGTTGTGTTAAAACAGCTGTATACGTAATTTACAAAAGTACAGCAGAATTGTTTTGGTAATTACTCAGAGATCCACGGAGGGGGGGTGATATAGGTTCAGCACTGGAGCATTAAAATATGAAGTCAACTTTATTCTGTTGTTTTGTCACATACACCAGTCCCGTCAAAATACATTTCTCATATTTTTATGAGCACATTTTGAGAATACATTTTAAACAGTTTAATCACAAGTGTTCAAAGAGGCCATTTGTTATCTAGTCCTACTAGGGGGATAAAATGTGCTAAACTTTTACCCATGGTCAGGCAGTCTTCCCAATAGAAGATGTGTTCAGAGAGTAATGGATGATATGTGGTAATGCAGCATGACCTATTCTCTCAGTATGTTAATATTCATGGTGTTATGATTAATTTTACCTTTTGCTTTAAACCACAACTATATGCCAAAGGCTGCATACTGTCCGTGGCTTGTATTTATTGGCTCCTGGCATCATCCTAAACTTAGTTTGTCTGGCGGTAAATGAATGTAAATGGATACCTTAGTGGAGCAATGAGCATGTGTTTATTGAAAATAATGCCCTGTCACAATCACAGCTGGCAAAAAAGCAGCCACTATAAGTGTGAAATTCATTTGTTAGCAGCAGAGAGAGAGCATTTTGTGAAATACAGTCCCCCCTCACAGAGGCCATGTTTTTATTTGCTTAAGGCCATGCATTCTGGACTAATAGAGCACAATTGTTTTCCACATTAACATTAAAGCTTAAGTGTGTAGATTAAATGGATATCTGAACAAAGTTTTCAGTTACATTTGTTCCTGTACACTATTTGTTTTTACTCTAAACAGTTATTTCTATAGTTGTATGGTTTGCTTATGATTAGTGTGTATTTTCTAATGTGTTATCTTGATTGAATCTTTTTGTTTTGGTCTAAACAGATGAATCAAATTCATTAGTGAAATTGATGTGGCCACAGAAAAGCTGTTTGATTTCCTGCATTTTCTCCTACAAGTGACTTGTGCTAACGATTCAAATTATCACCTGACAAAGGTATTGAGCTATGGCTATGTTGTTGAGCACGACGTGCTGTTTTTGAGTTATTTTGGGGTCGTCTGGGTTGTCGTCTCCAACATACGTTTGTTGAAGAAAGAAAGGCCCCCAGCTTAAAATAGCATCAATCTATTTAGGTGTTTTTGCCTCACCCCCACACTCTATGAATTCCTAATGCATTTATTGTTGGTCCGTCGTCAGAAAAAGGTCCCTGCACAAGAAGACACAAACACCCAAACAAAAAGGCGCTGACAGAATAGCAAATTATTTTACTAAGGTGTGTTGCATCCAGTTCATACATACAGCCACCAGCTTTGAATTAAATAGTTTTTCGATGGAGATATTTTTTTTTCCTATTGTAAGAGGAACATTTAAATGCAACTGGATACGTCAATGTCATATGAATAATGTGTTAAAATGCAAAAGCCGTTCTAATTGCATCAGGTGTTGTATGCTCTGCATGACAATCTAATGATGGGATGAAGCACTCAAACACAACCACTTGTATTGTTTACTGGCTTTTACACATAGCAGTCATAATAGAGAATGCACCTGTGTACAGGTGGCTGGTCATTATATGATGTTTAATTGTTAACAGTTTTAGTGTTCTTTTTGGACGCGAGGGAGGCACAATAAAGTTAGCAAAAGTATTAATTCTGTCACAAATGAAAGGAAGACATTCAGACATGGCTATCTGGTTCATATTGAACCAGCCTTGTTTTAGCTGAACTTCTTTTACTGCTTTTTAACAAGCAGAAGACTCAGTGGGAGTAGAATTGGAATGAAGACATTCGATCATCTACTTAACAAAACCACTGCTTAATTTCCACACTATGTGATGGTATGTGAAAGAAGCAATAAGAAATGTAAAAACATTTAAGAAAAAGTGTTTTGGTTGATTAACATCAATGTTAACTAACTAATAAAACCATTTACGGTAATTGTCCTTTTCCATTTGGTATTTTTGCCATCTGGAGATGCTGTTGCTGAAATGTGTGGTTCAATAATTACAAGATATATAGTCCTCTGTTTACACCCCTTCATACACTTCTCCCTTGTACTTTGAAGGCAAACATGTTTTTTTTTTTAATCCCAAGCAATACCACAAAAAAAAATTTTTTTTTCCTCTAACATAGTTATAGACCTATACAAAGACCTGCATCTGCTACCTTTCTTAGTCTAATTCAATGATTTCAATTAATTTAGCTCTGCAAAGACCTCTCCTGCATTTCATTGTTAAAAACATATCATAGCCATACCTACAGTACCTGTTTCTACATCTGAAGCTCCCCATCAGGTGTTCTCAGGAATAATTCGTTGTTAAAGTTGCTTTATTTTATTTATACAAATCTGCACACTATAAACTACAATTATTTGTGAGAATTTGTAAGGAATTGTCATTTTACCCGAGACATTTTTATACTATGAGCCTATGATTGAAACAGACAATGATTGAGAATATTTTTTTCCCATGAATGAATAATTTGACTGAAAAGGGGAAGTGTATTATTGTATGCCAGTGTTAAGCATAAATAAGGAATATTCTTCACAGAAGTGACACAGAAGTTACAGTAATATCAAATTTGCATGTGCTTAATGATCCCAGACTGCTTAAGCATACAGGAAATGGCTTGACCATTTCTTGGATACAATTCTTCTAATTCAATTTTCCCTTTTTTTTTTTTAATCCGTACAGCACTTTACTCCATCATACTGTTCTGTGTCTTCCTCTGGATTCCCTTTGTTTATTTCTACTATGAAGAACGGGATGATGACAACGTGAACAAATGCTCGGTAAGAATGCATTTTTCTTTGACATGAAGCATTGCAGCTTGCTTAGAGGGGGTGCTAAGAAATTCAAATTTTATTCAGGTGATTCATTGCAGCTGACCAATATGCTAATGCGAAAAATGTCCTGAAGTGATTTCAGTTGAACGCCTCAGCAAACCTAAGGAAAATGAATCTGTTTACTTGCACACATCACGTTTTACATGACAAACAATGAAAGCAAATTTTCAGGCTTTTCAGTTTTAATTTTTGAGCTCCATTGTGGACTCTTTGGAGCTTCAGTACTCCCAATTTAATTTGGATTTTATAATTACAACACATGACCTATAGTTTTATAGAGAAATTAAGAAACACCAAACACTTGTACCCTTTGTATATTTAAATTATACACATTTAAAAGGGAGATGTAACTGTCACTGAGTTTAATGCCTCCTGTCCGTTTCACTGTATTGGTTTTGTTTTTGAGTTATGGTACATGTACTAACTGTTCAAGGAGTAAATTACTCATTTGAAGTAACAGCTGGCTCATCTGTCAAGCCATGCTTCTGGCCTGTCCTCAAAGTCACCATTTAGCGGCTGTGAGATATCATGTATATTTTTGAGCACTTGTTGCTGTTGATCTGCACAAGTTTAACTAATAAAGTGAAATATATATATATATATATATATATATATATATATATATATATATATATATATATATATATATATATATATATATATACATGTGTATATATATGAGAATATATTAGGATCACAATAATGAAATGGAAATGGAATGTATGAAACCACTGATTTCCATTTAAGGCCTCGTATTGTCACCCAAAAACAAAAAAAAGTCCTTTTTATTGATGGATGTACTAGACAACAGCTGTCTATGTGCCTTTTCTCCCGTCAATGTGTCAGTTTTGATATGACAGAGACACTTTCTGTCACAGACAGGGGGTCTTTTGTATTGTAATTTTAAAAGCACCTTCAAAAAACACTGAGAGTGACATTTTATCTCTTCCAGGTCAAACTAGATCCACACTAACGCTATAAAGATATCACTCACTGGAGGAGAGGTGGGCAAGATATATCTTCTGAGATAATATTGTGATCGTTGGTTTAAAGATTATACAAATTGACATTATCGAGTATTTAATTTATTTGACATTTACATGACTTTGCACAAAAACAAAGAAACACACACTGAAACTCCACACAATCCCTGAAGGCGTGCAGCAGAAGCCCTCCTTGCTTCAACAATGAGCACATGATCACATGCCGTCTGCCACAAAGGTTAGCCGCACGTGGCTGTGCTAATATGGAGAAAACGTGAAGAACCAGCCCTTCAAATAGGTTTTTGAATTGTTTTATTATTTGCTCTTGCTTGTATGGTGGACAATTTACCTTACAGCAGAGCATCTGAATGTTTACCCAGACACTGTCCTACACTGTAGTTCAATTATGCATTTTTGAATTTTTACTTAAATGCTAAAAATGTTAAAGAAAATGGTGCCTATTGATATGATCTGTAAGCAACAATTAATAGCTTAAACTATCCATCCATCCATTTTCTACCACTTTATCCTCCACAGGAGGGTCACGGGGGCTGCTGTGCCAATCTCAGCTGACATAGGGCGATAGGCGGGGTACACCCTGGACAGTTGGCCAGTCCATCGCAGGGCCACACATTGAGACAAACAACCATTCAACCATTCACTCTCACTCTCACGCCTATGGTCAATTTAGAGTGTCCAATTTACCTAATTCCCATATTGCGTGTTTTTGGACTGTGGGAGAAAGCCGGAAAACCTGGAGAAAACCCACACACACACGGGAGAACATGCAAACTCCATGCAGAAAGGCCCTTGTTCCTACCGGGTTAGGGTTATTATCGCTATCGCCAAAATCCCAAAAAATATCCAGAATATATTTTTTGCCCATATTGCTCAACTTTACACAGTGCATAACCCCCTTCACTCTGTCACAATGAATAATAATGTTTCAATTGATTGCCATGAATGACCAGTTTGATTTCCCCCCCCCTTTATTACAGCAAGTGAAAAATGCTCTCAAGTATACAGTTGGATTTGTCTTCGTCTGCGTAGTTCTTCTTTTAATTGGGTAAGTTTGAGACATGGAAACTGGGAAGCCTCAGCTTCACTACATATTATAATATGTAGAAGGTGTGTATGTATAATTTTGTTCAGTTAATAAGCATAGGACCACTTCAAACAATTGTAGTGCCAATTGTCCGCACATGCAAAGCCATTCAAGGAAGATTTCAACTGATTTCAACAGATTCTCATCCATGTCACATTTCACTTTTATATTGATTGTGTTCAGTAGCAACATAATGGATTTCCTTTGTCGCCGTGAAAACAACATAGTTGGAGTTCAACCTCTACAACTATACAATGTATTGTGCTCCCTCAACCATTAAATGCTGAACTGAAGGGCAGCTCACCTGGTTTGGGAATGACTATACATGGCCATACTTTCTTAAAGTTTAAAAGTTAGGACCTCTTATAGACAGAAGCAATTTACTCCCTCTTTTACCTCATGAACTGGGGCTATTGGTGCTTTTTGTTCTGGCAGTTGTTACTTTGGTCTTTTGATTTTCAATGACATGATAGCTTTTATCCTGGACTGCTTCTCTGACACCAAGAAACATAATGGCTGTGTTTAGTGACTGTCATTCAGACTATGCTGTCACCAGGCTTTTTTTTTTTTGTCTCTTACCAGACAATGTGTATGTTAAACATCTCCTGTTCTGTGACTGCTTCAGGGTTTTTATCTATCCCAATTCAACTCAATGTTGTTTAAGCCTGGATATAGTCTTCCAGCAAGCTGTGCTCCCTCACAAAATAATTTACAAAATGTCCGTTCTCTAAATTTAAACAGCCCTTTTGTTGGTTGAGACTTGATTTAAGGGTAGAATTAGATTATCTAACCCTAAGAGTTGGGTTAGGCATTCACTTTTGACAGTCTCAAGATGGTGAAAGACATAGGTCCCATCATTAGAAAGCAGCATTAATCTTGTCTGTACTTCTCTGGTTTTCTTATCATCAATCAGCAACAGAAATAGTACCGGTAGTTGATGTTCATGTGTTATATTAATTTTTTTCCGTGCTGAAACTGTTTATGCATCATGATTTTTCCCCCTTTATTTACCTTTACCTGTGGAGTCCGTGTGAGGGACACAAAGGTGTTAACACTTACAATTCAAAACCTTTTGTCCTGGTGCTGTAACATAACAGTCAGAACATAATGCATTTTATTTACTTCTTCTGAATTATTTTTGTTTTATTGCTTTCAGAGCTTTTGTTCCACTACAAGCTCCACCTAACCAGAATTCCACCCAGTGGGTGAAAGTACAGTACCTTTTTGAGGAACTTGGAAGTAAACGTAAGTATAGCCTCTTCTGACTTATTTGTATTGTTATACGATGACCTGCCAGTTATTTTCATTTTCAGACTCATTTCACTAATTCAGATTCATTCCAGCTTTTTCCATAATTGGTTATTTTCATTTCCCTCTTTAAGCTTCAAATGTTTTTTCCTCTCAGTGCATATGTAATTGTTTGCTGATGGTTCTCACCTGCATGTGAAACAGAAAAACACAAGTTGGCTGAAGATAGCACAAATTGAATTAACGATACAGAAGAGCTGTGAAACCTTTTGACACATCCTTGCAATTGTTTGAACTTGAAAGTTTTGACATGATAATTGCCTCTGTTATGGACTCCTAACAGTTCTCTGGCCTTTTGTGATCTGAGTATCAAAGAGGAAGTTGGACCATCTGCCTCTTTTCACAATAGTGGACCCCTATATGCTCTCCTTAGCCTTCCTCCCTTGGCAAGGGAGGAAACTGCTCAGCTGCTAAGGAGGAAATGTTAGGATCATCTCTTTTCTAATCCCCGTCTCTTCTCTCTCCAGATGGGAGGTTAATTGCATAAAGGAAAGGCGCTTTTGCTACATAACCCTGCTAACTGCTTTGCAGTGACTCTTCATTAAGACCACTACATCTTTAATGGGTCCATCATTACATTTGTTTCAGCTTGTGCAGTGCCCGTTAAAAATGTGCCTGCCAGTAAGTTCTGATTGCTTGGCTCATGTTAATCCAGCTTGTCGTATTTGTGAGAGTGTCGTTCAAGCTACTTCACACAAATTCCACATTAGAGAAACATACTGGTTGTAGATAGGAAGCCCTTACTAGGGCTGGCAGAGTGAAAAAACATCCTGTGTGAATGGTTTATAGTCCATGCCCTCTGATTTGTCAAATGTCTCCTCGGACTTGGTTTGTGAATGAAAAACACAGTAAATGCAACATCACGCTGTGTAAGGGCTGGAACATTCAGTGCGCCACACTGAACAGCATACAATTCACCCTGAAATTGTGTGTAAATCACTTGAATGAAAAGCACAGTAAATACAATTTCCAGATTCCTCCATTTATAATTCAGTGTTCCAAAGATTCCTGAATATACTCCAGATCAGTCGCTGTTTATTAGGCTTCAAGACCATTTTTTTCCTTCATATGTTTGACCCACCGTCAACGCCTCAGTTCAAGACTTCTAACATTTAACTTTTTATGGCAAGCATATACATTTTTCATTTAAAGTTTCTTGAGGTGACAGCTTGGGTACAGAGTCATCGTCAAAGGTCTGTGTTTTTCCGAGTTCTAAAATAGTTTGTGTGCAAATGAGGAATATAAATTTTTATTTTTAGGCTTTAGTTGACGTTTTCATGGTTAGTGAAATGATGCTGTCGATCTCATTTCGATTGATGCTTTGACATTTTATGCACAAAACTCCCTAAATACAAACTATTGTGCAACCCAATGTCTTGAATTATATTTCTTTTCTCAACTACGAGAAGAACAACCATTATGGGCGAACCTGTCCAATTTTGTTGTACAATACATACAGTGTAACAAACCACAGCATACCTAGGCGCCATGTTGTATGGTTGTAAGGGCACTGTATGGTTGTGCAATATACAATATTCTATCCCCTGAACATGCCAGTATAGATTCTCCTTCCTTGCTTTTGATGATCCTGTCATTACAGAGAAATAGGGTATTGGGGCTAAGGGAGCTCTTTTGATAAACTCCTCTCTGTCTTGTCTCATACATGCACACAAGCCTGAAGGGCTGTATGCAGGATGAGGTAAAAACTACCCCATTCCATTGCTGAATCAAAGCTTTACAGATGTGGATGCACCACCAATAATAGACAACATTCCTTCTGTTTAATCTCCAGAAAATGTGCTCAAGAAACCAAGAAGAGTGGCAGAAAACATCTATCCTTTGCTTTGTTACAGTTCATGAACAGAGTGTTCTCCATGCAGAACATGGAGCTATTGTCTATTTTACCAAGCTCACCATTAAACAAAACAAACAAAGGCAGCATAATCGTAACACAACACTCAGGAATAGCCAACATGTATTCATATGTTAATTTCCAGCCCTGCTGTCAGACTTCAAAGTTTCTCTTTTGCATACAGCACATTTAGAAAATGTATATAATTCATCTCCATTTACTACCCCTTTGTCCTTCTGCATGGGTTATTCTCCAAAAGAAAGTGATAAATAAACAACAAAAAATAATACATACCCTGAATACTGATGTAATCAAATGCCACTATTGCAAGCACGATCCTGTCACGTATGAGAGCTGCGCTGACAGGTGGGCCGGGCACCATGAAGTTGCTGCTGAGAGGATGTGGGATATCTATAAAGGGACAACTGTGCAGCTTTTACGTAGAACCCTATGACAGGTGGGATCTTGACAGGGGAGAGAGGCAATCAGTCTCTTTATCAATTCCTGTCTTCGAACTCCAGCTCTGACAGCTGGTGTGACACCTACTGTTGCCCTTGCATGATGGGTGGTCCCCTTTCTACTTCCATCAGAGGTGACGCATATCAACTCATACATGGACTAAAATATCCAGCTGTTTAAACATTGATTGTGATCAGTATGACAGTGGGGGAAAAAAAAATGGTGGTGACCAGATGTGTCTCCAGAGAAAGACTTTGCTACAGAATGCGTTGTCCTTGTCCTTGTGAATAACATTCTTACCAATTACCTCCCATGCTCTGTCCCTTCAAGCACATTAGCACAGAGGCTCATTTTTACTGACAGCTGGTCAACACCTTTAACATTTACCTTAAATTAATACAGTTTAAGGTTTTTGTTTTGTTTCTTTATTGTTTCACATTTTTCACAATCAATCCTACGGCTTCCTAATTACATAATGAGACTTTCATTATCTAAAGCCATTGTAATATACGTTCTGTCTTATATGATTTCATGTTTTCTGCCACCATTTAAAATTGCCATTTGAGCAATTTTACATTGCAGATATGATTTAATAAAATAATCATCTGAATTAAAGCCCCAGATATTAACATACTCGGACTAGTCTTGATGGTCCTAAATAGATCATATAATTCTCATATTCTCCAAAAACAAATTTGCATACCTTCCCTACCTAGTAAATTGTTTCAATGATTTCAAAATCTATTACCAGTTTGTTCTGGAGAGTTTATTTATTAACATTTGTGGTCTTCAATATCCCACTAGAAAACCCCCAATAGCATTATTATAACACCTATCGTGTCAGACTTATTGCAATCCGCTCCTTTAGGACTCACCCACAATATTTTTTTTCAAAGACAATGTTGCAATGCTCAGTTACTCCATTTAATTCAAATTCTCCTCTGGATTATTTTACAAATGTATAGTGTAAAGCAGTCAAGTGAGTTCGCAATCAAGCATCATTTGATCACATCCATTGTTTCCCCACGCAGATGTTGGCTGGCACAGAAATTGTAGTTAACTTTAGCTCACTAATTTGTATTTTGCATCTTGTTCCTGTCTACACGAGCTGTGGTGGGCTGAGAGCAGTTTTGGCTCTAAATTACAGTGATTTTTATCTCAATGGACACACAGCACTCCAGTTGCTTTTGAAATATTTGCCAATGCACAGTGTTTTGTGACAAATGAGTAACTAAATAACATGTACAGCTCCACAATCTCCTTTTCCATTGGGTTGAAAAATGTTTTTTTTACCTGTTGCCTAGCTGACTCTCCCACAGCAGCACACTCCTCCTGCTCGTCATCATTCTTAGCTACAGCTATTCCTTTCAGACCTTATCTTACGGCTTACTGCTTCAACTGCCATAGGTGCAGCACTGGTTGAAGCCTGCAAACATTCATAAGAAAATAATTACAAGGTAAATTATACGTTATTGGTTGATTCAATGTGTTCCTTGCCGGTGTGTTTGAGAGGGGGCAAGGAGGGCCTGGGCAAAAAATAGAAAATCAATGTGATTTTCTAAGTTGATATTATGACAAGCTGCCACAAATATATCAATAGCTGGCAAAAAACCTTGAGTTGGCGACCGTAAAGCAAACATCAAATCATTTTCATGCAATTTAATTAATTGGATTGTCTGAAGAGTCAAGTGTCTGTATAATATTCTAAGATATTTACAAGTAATTACGTACTGTACAGGCACTGCAATGGGGTCTGAGTGCTGGAAACATTTTAGCTCTCTTTGTTGAGCATGAAAAGGGAAGAGCTGAATGAAACTGCACACATCAAAGTTTGTACCTTTTGTCAGAAGAGTCAATCAATGTTTCTCTCAGTGGTCAAGGTCAAATCTCAAATGGCTTTCCTATCTTTCCACCTACAGATGGTCTGCCTGCTCTGTCTTTCTCCATCAGCACCTTGACCTTGATCGGCATGTTGGCAGTCATCACCTACACAGTGAGTTGGTACCTGAGACAAGTGGGCAGTGTTTATTTATATGTTCAAAAACACTAATTTAGGCAAATCATCCAATAAGATGATTTTCAGATCTTGTCTAGCCCTATAGCTAAATGAGAAATGCACTTATTTAGACATCTGACATTGAATAGGACTTCCCATGGTTGATAATGTATTTATTTTTTGGAATAGAACCTATAGCACTTAAAGCACTAGTACAGTTTCTTTAAATACAAATGTTATTTTCTTTTTTGATGAGATGTACCTTTCACTCACAGTAACTCCTTGGCTTTATTTTTAGACCTCTGGCATTCAGTGGTTCAAATTGCTTAGACTGCCATCTTTCACCGAAGCACCTGAGAGATTGACATGATGTATACATTTATTTCTTTGTATTATCAACCACTTACCAGTCTATTTATAAATTCTGTATGGATTTCCCCTTTTGCCCATTAATATACAATATGCCTATATTTCGATTCCCTCAGCAATCTGCACTTTTTCATTTTTTCTTAGCTCAGGACAATTGATTGTGCTGTAACATTTGATAATGCTGTCCATTTTTCATAGCTGTTATCTTGGTAACGAGAGTGTGAATATTCCCGTGTGGTGGCGCTGGTGTCAGCATGGGAATAAGACAGTTGTGTGAACATGGAAAAAAATACCAGAAAAAAATAACCTCATATCAACCCGGAGAGTCATACTAGAAGTGACAGCCAACCCCAATCTTTCTAGTTTCGGTTAAGCACAAAGAATTCTTTCTGACAAATTACACAACAATTGAATGTGGAGCTCTAATGAATAATACACAAGTTAGTCAAGTACGTTGTCGAACTAATCTCCCTTTAGGACATATAATCCCTCTTAGCTGGGATATTGTCTACTGTTCTCACTTTGCTTCTCACAGTTCTCTAGAGTAGATAATTAGCTAGTAAATTTTAAGGATAGAAGTTTGCTTGCATCTGTACTGACCCAGGCAGAAAATCTGTCCAGAGACAGCAGTTGCCCCCTAATTTTTATTCTTACACACACAAATACAAAGGCAAATTTGTTCTAACCTTTTTTGCCCTTTCATTTTCTTGATATCCTTTCCATTGTCCTCTGCTTGCAAGTGTTTAAACTCCCCTTGGTGACAACCCACTCATTTTAGTGAAAAGCTGTGTGATTGATCATTGTTTGCTGTGTTACACCGAAGCCTGATTAACTTAATGGAGTCGGAGTGGCAGGTACCATAAGCACAGGAAATGTTGTTCATGTCTCCATTGTTAATTTATCACTACTCTTCTTGCAGAACCAGCCATGCACTGTTAAATGTAAACTGTACTTTGATGTAAACTGTATATATATAACTGCAGCCTGGCACATTTTAAGGATATAGAATTGTTAAATGTGTGGCATTTTCAAAGGGAAGACAAATTTATATTACACAGAAGCATAAACTTAAGGGAACAGTATTCTGTTTTGACTAGTTTTAAAAGTCGGAGGTACAGTTTAAATGTATGCATTTTATGTTAATCCAGTGCAGTTATCTATAACATTGTTATTGATAGCGTACTATAATATACTTAATATGTTAGTACATTAACATTGGGTAATAATAACAATAATTGCTCATAGAACTAGTAAGTGTAATGTCAACTGTCTCATGCTCATTCTTTTTTTAACCAAAAACACATCTGTTATGCAACTTATTTTTAATGTTATTTGGTTTAAAAAAAAAAACCCATTTGTACACTTAATATTCTGCAATTGGTGGTTTGATATGTAGTCTGTGTTCCAATTTTTGTTTGTTTGTTTGAGCTATTAATAAGTGTTAAGTTGAAAATGGGCATTGTACCTTTAAGAACATTTATGTAAGTACATTTCAAATAGGCAACCACCTTTGCTTTGAATTTTAAATGAGTCAGTTAATACTCTTATGACATGAGACTATCAGACTGAACTCAAAGCTTATACATCATGTCAAGTACTTATGTTTCATTTAAAAGTCTGGCTCGCTTATTGACTGAGGACTCTTAATGGCTCTGACTTCTGTAGACCTGCCTTTCTCTCGCTCTCAGAGAGCCAGCCACAAGATGCTGATGCAGAAGTAAAGTTGAGAAGATTAATATCTGTTGATCTAATCACAGGAGCTGAGATTAACCTGAAACAATAGAGGTCTTCGAGTGAATCGGAAGGATGCCACCTTTAGGACTCTTCATTACATTAAAATAATTTTCATGCTTTTTTTTTTTTTGCTTTTTTTTTAATTTTCAGAGATGGAACTACCAAAAGTATTTTTACTATATAACTTAATGTATATCTACAGTTATTACTTATTTTATTTTAAATATATATATATATATGACTTACTCTTAAATATACAGAGAAAGCCAGACGTGGTTCGAATTTACAGTCTCAAAAATACAAGTTTTTATTTTTCACACTTGGTCAAATTTAGTTCCATTGAAATTCATGTATGCTTTCGTCTTTGAGGTGTTTTGTTTTTTAATCAAACGTTTTCATGAGAAGAAACATAATTATGCAGGGATGTTTTATATTCCTGCCACACTAAAATCTAAAAGGATGCATCAAAGTTATTGTCCATGCGTTCCACAGATGCACCTCATTTTTCCATGACAATACATTACAACAATACATTGCGCAGGCTTTCCTCAACATACTGACATAGACTGTGGCAGTCTGATGAACAAAACACAAGGTGGACTAACTGGTGAGGTGTCAGAAAGTGTTAATAGTACAAGTATACTCACTCAGTTTCTCAAGAAATGCATTGTAACCCATGTAA
The DNA here is from genome assembly GCF_958295425.1 of Solea solea. Taxonomy (NCBI): domain Eukaryota; kingdom Metazoa; phylum Chordata; class Actinopteri; order Pleuronectiformes; family Soleidae; genus Solea; species Solea solea. The sequence continues at coordinate 17,092,490 of NC_081148.1, forward strand.
TTTCCCAGGGACCCATAAAAATCAACACATTGAAAACCTATCAACATCACTGATTATGATACTTCTGATTGTCATCCCCTTGAAACTTGCCAGAAGCTTAATACAATCAGTATATATTGCAATTACAGAAGAATAAAACTTGGTACAATATCTTAAGAAACCTAAAAGTATGCTGGAGGCAGCGTGGGAGGTCACCCAATTGTTCAACCATGACAAGGCCTTTTCAAAGCTGCTTTACCAGTTATATTACTTTTGTAGATAATTGGACAGAATTGCAGTCCATTCACTGGAACATTTTAGTGTTAAACTTCAGGTGAAAATCCATCTTATAAAACACTGTTTTGGCCTGAGTTATATGAAAATTAACTTTAAGCAAAGCATTTAAGCAAATGCTTTGCTTAAAGTTGTCAGTCTATGTCAAGCAAACATCCATACACTAGTATATATGGCTTAATTAACTTATTCCACGGTGCTATATATTGAAGCTCTGGTAAAACTGAGTATCTTATCTTTCATCAGAAGTTCAAGTCAGGTACCCGAAAGAGCACTGAAGCTAATCCTATAACTTGTGGTTTTAATGTTTTCTGAAAGGTAAGATACTCAGTTTTACCAGAGCTTCAATATATAGCACCATGGAATAAGTTAATTAAGCCATGGACATTGTCAGAGTCGCTGTGTCCCATTTTGTGATTTGCATAAACTAAATATTTAAAAAAAAAAAAAAAGCTTAAATATTTCAGTGAGAGTGTGTCTCCATAGAGTGTCCCCTTAATCATCCCACCTATCATCTCCATTATATCAGTCAAGGATTTGCCATATAGTGGGAGAAGGAAAGCACTGTATATCCTTCAGCAATGTTCAGAGTAATACCCGTATTAAAAACTAAAATCTCTTGTAATGGAAACTAAAAAAGACACTTTAAAACCCCTATAAGGAGACACTTATTCTTTGGTTTGACAAGCAGAGTGGTGAGATAAAAGTTCACATAAATACTGATAATGTAAGAAAAAAAAGATTTATTTAATTGGTGTGTGCGCAAATACAGCAAATTTTAGTTTTGTGTTCTAGTTCTAAAAACAGCACATTTAAACAAGCAAGCAGTATGTCACACTTTGTCTGGAACTTTTGTACAGTTTGTATGTAAGTTCCAGTTTGTGTCAACAACAATAATGGCCTAGAAAATGCTGGTGGAACTGAGGGTCTCATTTTCGATTACGATTTAACGACCATAGAGGAGAGTCATGGTTTTCAATGTAATGATTGATTAAATGAACTAACACAATCAAAAGAATGATGGCTTAGGCTCATTAATATCACCTTTATTATGTTTTTCCTCAAACCCTGACCCAGCTTGACAGAACTGAGTGGTGGCATATGCTGCTTGGGCTGTTTTTAATTACATTTTTCAATACACATTTAGAAAATGACATGTTGAATCCCCCATCAGACTGATTTTAATTTTCAATCAGTTAATGAAAACATTTTAATCCTCTACCTCACTGTTGCCTTAAAATTTGCTGGGATTCACAGAAAATATGGACGTTCACAAATGAATGAAAACAGAGACAGAATTCGGAATATGTGTTATTATCCCTTCTGAACTGTAAGGACCCTTTTTTAGTTTTTGTACATATTGTCCAAAACTTGCTTTCAAGTCTGTTCTGCATCAGATTTGTGCAGCTTGCCTTGTTTAATGCCCTGTACTGTCCTTTTAAATTACATTAGATCCTATTATACGATATATAAAAAAACAGTTATTATCAAATCAATGAAACATTTGAATCAAGATTGCCGTACGATTTAGACACTGTATGTGTTACTGGAGTGTTTGTTTTATTTAAATTCAATGAGTATATAGGGAGAGATGCCACATTCCTCTGCCATTTTGGCTCCATCATTACCAAAGGAAAGAGCAACAAAGATGAGGCTTGTGTAGGAGACCTGTATCCAACGAGTTCTCCCTCTTCCCACTCAGGAGTCACATGAGTATGTCCAAAGATTACAGCCAGCAGCTCCCCCTCATTCAACACACACACACACACACTGCTCCAAGCTACTTCTGGATATTAGCAACCACAGTGAGGTTTAAAATAACTTTAATGAGGCTGCATTATAATGTGTGAACTAAAAATATACATTTAGCGGAAGGCCACCAGTTTTTCTTTATTCCTTTGAATCTCTCCTATGTAGTTGAGGGGAAGATGCGTTTCTCTTGGGATCTGGGGCAGGTTTTCCTTTTATGAGTGTGTTTGATATTCGGGACATGCTCCGGCCTTAAGAGCTACATGATTCATTGCAGGAGGTGACATTCGCCCATTGCAGAGATCCACAGCAGAGACTAATAATAGTCTAGCCTGACTTAGTATCCCATGCGAGTTTCTTAATACTACCTAACACTCAGAAACTAGTAAAAGTTGTTTTAGAAAAATATAGGCTCTGACGTTTCCCCACTTGAAAAATAGATGAAAGAGGGCAGCATCTTTTGACTCGGCTGAAAGTATCTTTGCACAGAGGGCCCCTTTGTTTTATTATGAACCCATAAAATGGCACTTCTCCAAGCTGGTAAAAGCGAGACAGCACAGGAAGAGCAAGAAAGCCTTGGCCCCCTCTCATTTGTATTGATTGGTCTGTTTCCTCGTATTAGAGATGCCCCTGCTTTTTAATTAAACTTCAAACCTCCATTCAGGAGATTGAAGCCCACTGTTTAAAGTGCTTTTTTTATTTTTATTTTTTTATTTTTTGCACATATTCTGCTATTTCTATTTGTTATTACAGTATGCCCATTATAACTGTTTAACATTTCTACATTTTGTGTATGGAAAATAAAATAAAAAGAAGTCAATTTATTGAAATTCACATCATTTCCTGCTGAGGACCCCTCGTCTCAGTTGGGGTTTCTCCCTGAAATTTTGCTTGCAGAAATATCACCAAATCCTGCTTAGAGAATAGTGCTGTCACATGGGGGCACTGTTCATCTGTATATTGCATCAGGATGATATAGGGCAGTGATAGCCACACAAAATGGTTGCAGCAAACTCACCAATAAACCTCTGCACAATTATACATTTCACCATTTATTTTTTTACATTATTAAAAATTTACATTGGGAGCTTGTGAGGTCAGATACTGAATGATTTTCTTTAATGGATGTTTGCTTACTCTCATTTGGAAATTAACATATCTGTGATGGTTTTTGTCATTGGAGAGGTGGATATGTGTGGGTGGATGCACGTCTCATATGTGCCATCCTTTTCCACTGACAAAAACGTGTGATTATAATGGCCCTTTTCTGCTCTCTTCCAGGCATATGGTATGTCTGTACTGCCTTTGAATCTGATAAAAGGCACACGGAGTGTGGTGTACGAACGCCTGGAGAACACTGAGGACATTGATGATGTCGAGCATCAGATAGAAAAGCTGAAATCCAAGGTTGGTTTCATCGCATCGCACAAAGTGGTGGCACAACATGAAATAAACACAGTGCAAATTATCTACAAGTCATGCAGTAATGTCATGGAACAAAACCTACAAGCAACCGCTATAGATAATTTGATTAACAAGTTTATCTACAAAAATAGTTGCTGTTTCCTTTTTTTCTGCTGAAGTACAATCTGCAATGAGTATAATCACACATTCATTGAGAGCTACACATGCATAGCCTCCAGCTGATCAGTCCCTCCTTCTTATCTCTCTGACGAGCTGCTCTGCCTTTGCTTGCAATTATGAATGGTTAGCATTGTCCTTATCAACTAACCTCTTAAAGGCAGGCAGCGCGAAGAAGGAAAACACAAGTGAAGACGTATATTATTTGCCAGTGGCTAGATGAAGTTGAGCAAAAAAGATCCCTCCTCCCTCCTTCGGCTCAACCCCTCTGGAATATCTACCAATACAGCCTGGTATATACCTGGGTACCTGAGACACCTTTGCTATGAAGGAAAACAAAAGTGCATTTAAGGACAAAAAGAGCTTGCTTTCATAACTGATTGAACACTTAATGTTTACTTAAAACTTCTAAGTTTCTTGTGAGAGAGTGAAGGTAAACAAATGGCAACTTTTACAGCATAGCTTGTAATACAAGTACAACTTATTTACTGGTAAATGAATGCATATTTTTATATACTGTATATTGATTTATCTGGTTGTTGTTGGTTTTGTCCCCAGTGTCAAGATGGACGTCCCCTTTCCTCAAGGGACAGACACAACCTGCAGGAACTGGAGGGCAAACTGCAAGTTCTCCAGCGCAGGGGGAGACACCTGGAAATTGCAGAGAGGAACTGCTGCACTAAAGTGGGCAGTGCTCTCAGACCTTTCAAGGTGAGCCTGCATTATGGAATTGGCTTCCATAGAAGTAAATCATATGTACCATATACACTGTACCGCATAAAAAAGTCATGTCTTGCAGTGCCTGTATACTGGATGTGATTACAATAATTTATCGTTTTGTGCAGAGGTCTTGCTTTAACTGACATGGCTGTTTCAGTTTAGTTTTAAGTAGGAGTAGATTAGACCTGCCTCAAGATTACGTTTCCTCTCTTAATAATTGTATTCGTTATTTATTTACTTATTTTTCCGTTTGGCCAATTGTAATGTCTTTTTTGATTTGATCAGCTTATGCATCTTCCCCCTTAACAGTTTCTTTGTGGCCAAGTTCTTATCCAGACTGCTCTAAATTTACTTTAAGTTCTACTTTATACAACTGAATATTTACCAGATTCCCATGAGTCGTCTCTTCACCTAATTTACTCGGAAGTCTCCAAGGGAGACTCACATTTCTCAGGCAGGATCTCATAGTTCCCCAGGGATAAACCAAAGCAACCACAAAACCTGTCTTTGATTTCCCTTTTTCAGGTTGTATATTATATATATGGAATTTTAATATAATTGTTCCCATATTCAAATGTGGGAAGGCGTTTAGTAAAAGAGGGCGTTGTAACTCTTACAACTAACAACTTTTGGTTTATTGGTTCTGTGATACGAACACATGCACCCCCCCCCCCCCCCCCCACACACAAAATATCCTCAGCTAATGCACTGACAAGTGATTTTCAAAGTGCAGTGCCATTATGCTTTCTTGATCCTTAGTGGGTACCTTGACAAAAGCTTATTCAACCAGCAGTGGTATGAAACACCCTTTCAAATTTAATTTCTTTTGCACGTGCTGTATCGCACTGTGTGTTTATACAGAGCAGTCATCTGTGTAGACTGAACCGTCAACACTGTAGGAAAAGTACATGCCGGGGATTCATTGGAGCCATACATTCCCATCAATTTCTAACAACAGTGTATCCTTATCCTAAACCACTCCATTACTCAGGATGAATTATCTCTGCTCATTAGCATCTTTGTCATGTGCAAGCATCTTTGACTTTTGCTGTGCAAATTAGATGTGTTGTTTTAACAAACTATACAGAATAATACTGGAATACATGTTTGGTTTTTTTTGGTTTTTTTTAAAATATGCTTCTACAGGTTAAAATGTGAAGTATTTAGTTTGACCTAGTCTTACATGTGAACAATAGCATGATTCTTGCTTTCCTGAAAATGGAGTGGAACCTTAATTTCTGGTACAACCTGTGTTGGCCCTATTAATTCATGTAAGAAAAAGACATATGTTACATACACATGTTGTATGAGTTAAACTCGTTGACAAGAGACCAACTTTCAGTCACATCATTCTCATCCAAATGCCAATGATCACAGAATTTGAACAACAAAGCTGGTTGTGCCCCAAGACGAGCGGTGAATTCTACTGAAGATGTTATTGGTCAGTGTTTGGCAAGATACTCTGTGGTATGATGGTATCATATTGTTGCACCTTATTCCTTTACTTCTTATAGACGAGGTTATTATTTTCCTCCCTCATACTTTTCCTGCTTGAGTCATTGAATGGGTATGAGAAGAGAAATGGAACTGGCCAGAATGCTGCTGTAATAATTCACCACAATCATTTCCACACCCTCTTACTCATATTTTACTTGACCTTATCACCATGCACATCTGGGTGCATTGTGGTTTGTACAGCAAAATGTAGTGTTGCGCTTACGTGAACATAATGGCGTGGGTGAGTCCCAACTCATCTGTCATGTGAGAAGGATATTGGCCTCATTTCAGATGAGCTTAAAGCCATCTTTTCCTTCCCTAACCCTTTACAACATCATTAACTATTAACTAGTCTTAAATGCACTGGTGATACTATTTAAAAATAATAATAAATTCAAGTCCAAAAGCCACTGCATTCATGAAATTAAAAGCCATTGCTTAAAATATCATTGACTGGTTTGCGACTTTTAATAAACAGCCTTATAGGCAACATTTACATTTTACCGAATACCACAAGATAACACATTTGCACACGGGGAAATTAGACCTGCATAAATCATACTCTTTAGCACATTTTGTACTTTTTAATAATGGCAGAAAACAAAAAGATATTCTAATGCACAAGGCCTGAGCGTAAGTACAACATGACATGCATCGTACTCCAGATCCCTCCCTCCCATTCATTCCTTATCTGACCTAATACCTTTAACAGTATGTGTGAATAATATGTCCTTGTGTTCCTTTCCTTCATAATTTACCATGTTAAAACAAGTCTCACTGTTTTCAACATATTCCCTAGGACAAGTCTCCACATCAGTCTTGAATAGCCACAGCTATTCATTTTCCAGTGTTTCACCGCGCTGCAGGGATGCACAAACATTTTAAACCAGTGTCAGGAACAGTTTGTCTTTAACCAAGGGGGTTACTGCTAATGACAGTCCCCAGACTAAAATTTAAACAGTAATGAGTTGCGAGATTTATTAACTGTATACTTGGGCACTGGTGTGGAGTGATAAGCCACTAAGCAGTCACACTGCTGTGTCTGAAACATATTCTGTACTTCTGTACTGTACTGGTGAGTGAAAATGACACACTGAACATGCATTGATGGTAAAAACAATAGCGTCACAATAAAACTGCACCCTCTTTTCATTATAAATATACAATTTAATTTTGATGATTTCATTTAGATTTTATTTCGTTAGCTGTGTTGATCACCAGTTACTTGATTGTAATTGATGCTTGGTGCTACAAGAACTGTTGAATTACATCAAGAAATATTTTGTCAAATGTAAAGATTCAATGGTCCCTTTTTATATGTGTTCTTATAGTTCTTGTAATTCTTTACAACTATACATTAATAAATGGTAAATGGTCTGCATTAATATTTTGCGCTTTTCTAGTCCTAAAGACCACTCAAAGCTGCTTTACACTACAGTTTTGCCATTCACCCACACATTCATACAGTACATAATACATCTGCAGCACATTTTTCTATCACACATCATAAATCATGCCCATTCACATGCTGTCGGCACAGCTGTCGGTAGCAATGCAGGGTTAAGTGTCGTGGCCAAGGACATGTCAACATGTAGACTAGTGGAAGGGAATCTAACCCACAACCTTGCAGTTGAAAGACGACTACCACTGAGCTATCGTCAGAAGTCTGAGCATACTAGGCATTCTTGTGCATTTTTTCACATTTACATTACACTCTTGGGTTTAAAAAACTGAATGTGACCACCTGCTTTTCACCTGGCGATGGTGACTGTGAGCTATTTTAGGTACAAATCCCAATTGAAGTCAAGTCGTGAAAGGGCTTTATAGCAGTTTTGGCTGCCATCAACTCTTTTCTGCCCTGGTTGCAACCTCCCTACTCTGCCGGGCTGTACCATTTCTCTCCCCTGTCACCTCAGGCAAAGGAGCCAAACTGTGGCTGACCAGGCCATATGGTCTCTCCTTGAAAAAAAAATACATGTGAGAAAGGTTATATCTGGTAAAAATATACCTTTAATGATATTTTTGATTCATTCATGATGAGTGCATTTCCTGGCCATGAATACACAAGAACATATACATGTTATGTTTTGTTTTTGGTTTTTATCATGATGGTTGTTTGTTTTTGTTTTGTTTTTTTTGCAGATAATGTTGGGCATATTCTTTATTGTGGTTGCACTCGTGTTCACTGTCGCCCTATTCATTTCAAAGTAAGTCATGATATGCACTGTACACAATACAGCCTTCTATTCCACTTACAATAGTGTAATTCCGAGAATGTATTTTCAGAACATTATTAAGTCCGCCTTTGTGTTTCAGTTTGGATAAAGCTCTCCACTCCGCTGGCATCAGCTCTGGATTCATAATCTTTGGCACCAACTTAACCAATCCCCTGAATGAACTTCTGTTAGTCCTACAACCCGTGAGTATCCTCTCATCCCTCGTGTCGAAAAGACGATTATCCTCAATTAAGAAATGCTCAGAGCCATATTTTCTTTTTTCCACCATCATTAACCTAAATGAGGTGTCATTAAATCGCTTTATTCTTCACTGTTTTTACATTCACCAGTGCACTTTCTCCAGTGTCTTTTACAAGAGTTGGTCCAACATGAGTCTAGTTAGGTGTGAGTGGGAGGACAGTGGAGGTAAAATTACTTTGAAATTGGATTGTTATACTACATTTGGCAATAGAGAATACAGTTGATATCCACACAGATACAAAAAATGTTCCTCCTATAGACAACACAAGTGGTTTTATAACCTCTTATGCAAGTAATACTGATCTTTAAACGTTACGGAGAAAAAAAACGTGTTTTGCATGTGTATTTTATGAAAATTATATGATTAAGATCCACTAAAGACTGTTCATTAGCCATACTATTTTCTATTGTTCTATCTGTATTATGCACAAACCACATTGCCATTGACAGATAGAATATTATACATAATGAATAACCGGTAACATTCTTAGAATTTGGCAATCCAAGAATTGGAAAACTTTACTGAAAAATTTTAATTGAGATGATCCAACAATGAAAAATGCAGCCACTGTAAGAATTTGTACAATTAATTACAGCCTCTTAAATGTAATCTGATGTTGTTCAGAGTTATACGTCACATATTGTTACAAAAATCATGTGTAAGCTTTCAATTTTTGTATTTTTGTGCAACCTAGATAGAGTGTGTGCAGAATATGCCTTATTTTTATAATTTTGGAGGCGAACTCACAGGATTGACAGAATATGAAATCATGACCATTACCTCCTTCTGCCAGGTCATCACTGCAGGTTTGGAACAGAATATTCTCTGTTAAATTTAGTATTCTACAGCACATTTTGGAAGGGAAAGATGACTGACTGCACAGACCATTAAAGAATTGCTTTATAGATAGTGGCATTGATTAAATGTCTAAGGCCAGCGTTTAAAAGTATGACCTTGGTATTTAAAAAAATTAAGTGCGTCATTCCCCCGATGGGATACAGGGATCAGGTTGGAGGTTTAATCTGAATATTTCAGCCTATAGACAAGGATCGATGAATATTTATACATGAAATACATTGTGCTTTTACGTCTCGACAGCATCTGTAAATCATGTTTTTACAGAGTCATGGTAAAGGGTAAGGAATACATTTCTTTGTTTATTAATTTTGGTGTTGAACAGTCTTGCCAACATCTGAGTGCAGTGGATAGCGTCCAGCTCAGATGTGCGTGAGGTTGTTTGGCCAAGACAAAGAGATGTTGAAGACACTTTCCTAGCTCAGAGCATCCTTGATAGGCAGACAGCTCGAATGTTCAACTTTATCTGTGATTTTTCCTTTCACATGAGACTTGTAACTGATGTCCACAGATTTTTCCACTGGATTATATCCTGATCGCTATCATCACCATGTACTTTGTTCTCACATCCATGGCTGGTATTCGCAACATGGGCATCTGGTTCTTCTGGATAAGGGTAAGCAAGTAATCCCGTCTCTATGTAACTATTAACATACAAGCACAATATCAATTTAACATTAACATTCTCTTATTTTCCAGCTGTACAAAATAAGACCAAAAAGAACCCGTCCTCAGGCTCTTCTCTTCCTCTGTATGATTCTTCTCTTGATTGTCCTCCACACCAGCTACATGATCTACAGCTTAGCCCCACAGTACGTCATGTATGGCAGCCAGAAATATCTTGGACAGGTGAGAAAAATAGTCCGTAGGCCTACTTTCATTTTTGAGTATTTCTTGGTTTGGTTCTTGGCCTGGAGTCTTGCTCTGATGACAGGGCATATGGCAGTGGTCAGTCGGGAGGTTCAATGTAGGCACCAGCGTTACTAGCAGGACTTTTAGTCTCTTGTTCCTCTTGAATTCTGTCTGTCCATATTAGATTGTGTGGGTCCGATGTTTGACAGTCCACCCCCTGTGTCATCTTATGTTTATCTGCTCTTTCTCTGTGTGGGTGTGTGCATGTGGTTCGTATGCACCCTTGTGTCAGTGATTTATCTCAACAATCCTTTAAACAACATAGTTAAATGAACCAAAATATGTTTTTTTGCAGTAAAATCCCTTATTTTGGTGAAAATATTCGTAGCAGATATTACCCGAACTGAAGGTCCTACAAATTGCCCTGTTATAATATAAATTATGTTTCTTTGTTATACATATCCATGTTGTATCTCACTGGATCTTCCCCAGAACTTAATGGAAATGTGTCTTTGTAAAACTTAAGGCCATTGAGATCAAATTATGAGTAATGAGTTTTTCATGTATTATAGATTTTTTTTACAGAGTGTTCACGCTCTGTTTGAAGTGCTTCTGTACTAAATGGATATATGCTCCTTATTCATGATCAGGGTCAGATGCCCTCCACAGATCCTGCATCTGGGAACACTACTATTAACACTACAAGGATCTGTGATGCCAGCGCGCCTGAGGGTAAGTAATGCACCTCTGGTCAAATGGTAAGATGTTGGAAGAACTTCCAACACATTATAAAAGATTGATTTCCCCCAAGGAAGTTTAGTCTATATTATAATAAAGAAGGGACAGTGTACAACCAGGCTGTTGCATGTAGAGCACAGTTCAGTAATCCTTCTCACCATTTGTTATTCATTAGAGGGAATAATGCCTTCCTGCTGTCTCCATGCCAATGCTTATTACAGTAAATCAGCCATGAAAACACAAATGTGTGAATGTACACCATACTAGTGAGCTCTAACATGGTCATTTATTCAGTTGCCTAATGCTCAAGCCAGGCCCATTGTTAGGGGTCATGCAGAGAAGATAAAATAGCGATATACAGGGGTATGTACATCGTATGTACAGGATACATTATATAACTCTTTCTTTCTTTCTTTCTTTCTTTCTTTCTTTCTTTCTTTCTTTCTTTCTTTGTTTCTTTGTTTCTTTCTTTCTTTCTTTCTTTGTTTCTTTGTTTCTTTCTGATTATAAGACTCTTGAGTTCTTAATATGTTGGAATAGAGTAAATCTGTAATCGTTGTTAATCCATGATTAGCTAGAGGGAAAAAAAGCACCTGTGGAACAGCTTTATAACTATTTTCTGAACTACAAGCTGAACCTCATATAGTTCTCATATTTGTTATCTTTCTGCACAAGGTATAGTCCTTGAATGGTAACTAAATCAGAACTATAGAACGTGTAGGTGCTAATGGACTAATGCCTTTGACATTTGAAAAAAAGGGGCTCTATTTGGCCCCTTTGCTCAGTGGCATCTTGCACAGAATTCATTCTGCAGCTGTACTGAAGCATATCCTGGGATATACTGTATGCAACCTGTCGGCAAACATTAACATTTGAAACTCAAATAAGCCTTTTTTATTCTCGTATAAAATTAATAGAATTGTCCGTTTACAATATTTAATAATACATATATGTGTGTATGTATATGTATATGTGTATATATATACACACATGTATATATGTAAATGTATATATGAAAAACACCAATATTGTTTGCCTTTGATCACATTTACCTAAGTGATTATGGAGGTTGCGTTTGGATAATCCTATGTATTGCCAATATTGTCGTTACATAAATTGAAAATCCCCCATAATACTCTTGTTTGCAATGGCTATTTAGACCAAGGCAGATTCTACCGTCAGTGTGAGTCATGTTTTTTGTATTGCCTATGTGAAAGGAAACATTTTGCAGCATTTTCCTTTTGAATTAAAAAAAAAAAAATCTTTATCATATTCTATACTTACCTTGGGGGACAAAGTACTATTTTACAATATATGTGGATGTGGGAAACAATAATACATGCTATGGTAGAAAATATGGTATCAAACCTATAACAGTCCCTGAAAGGGAATCACTTTGTTATAACCTCTAGTGTGACACTGGATCAAAAGGAAGCAAAGGAAAAATAAGGTAGGAGTCAAGCTGGTGACTGATTGGCCGGTTGGTCACAGTAATGACACCAACATCTTATCAGCAGGTGCTCAGTGCCAAGAGCTTATCTAGTCCAAGGTCATTCCCACGCTATTACTCATTAATTCAGCATAATGAAAAAGGAATCTTCAGGAATTAGTTTGTCATGACCCCAGACAACCTGAACTCTTCACCAGTACATGGTTAAACCTTCGGAAAATGTCCATTTAATTTTATATCTAGACTTTCTTAAGCAGTTGGCATTACGCAATCGTTAACTCAATTATTAACACAATAGTAGTTTTATTAATGAATTGATAAATGTTTTATGGCTTCATGAAGCTTGTCTGAAACCTGATGAATCCTCGACATTATGCAATATTATGAAATGTTTTTTTTTTGCCACCATGCCGCTAGTTTGGTGAGTAAGTGCTTTGATCATGGACTCAGACTAACATGCATGAATATATCTGTCTTTGTGGGTAAAAATAAAAACAGTCTCTTGAATGATCTACATTTACCTATAATTAATTGTAAAATCGAATTTCTAATTCACTTTTTAGTTACTTTTAAAATAATTTTCCAAATGGAATTAGAAGGTTTTGTATACACGATAAAACCTAGCTAAATATGTCACTGTCTTATTAATATAGTACAATATGTAATTTTATGACAGGTCTAATGCCTTTGTGTCCTTCTCTAATGATCACTCCCTCACATAAGACTGTAATGTTATTGTTTCCATTGTCGGACGAGTAGCCGCATCATTAATATCTCTATTTCCCTTGAACAACATGATGTCCACAAGTGGCAAACTGTGACTTTTAGCTCTGGGCCATGAAATCCATCTTGCTCTGAAGTCTTACCCTAAACAGTGACCACACAGCAAAAGAAAGAAAGACAGGAAAATCAGATTGTAGAATTGTATTGGTTTAATGTTTAATTTGTTTTCCTTTCATCAAAATGTCAAGAAAACTAAATTAGTCTAACATCAGGATTTGACGGCAATTATTATTGTTAAATTAGAATTAAAAGAGAATAACTTCCATGCTGCCATTGTGTTGCAAAACATATTAATGTAAGGAACAATAGCATGTGTTATGGAACGTTTGCTGGGAAAATATAGAACATTTCGAACAAGGTCAATTTATTTCACACTTGGTATCAAACAAATTCAATACAGATGCTAGGCATTAATTTATCAGTACATGGCATGAGTCATTGCTTCCGTTTTCCTGCTGATAATTTTCTTGTTCTGTATTACCTATTAGGTTGACACCGCCTGAGACAAATTTATGTAATATTATATTTAGACCCCTGAAGGCTACACCATGCGTCATAAATGTTGCGCTGGGAGCTGATGTCCAGCTCTGATGATGAGAGTCATTTTATTATTTCTGGTTTGAGTCCCAGTGATGAAATGTTTGACAAAGAAGGGGTTTTCACACCGTGGACTGCTGCCTGTTTCCTAGCAACTTGCTAGCGCAGCATTGTTTTAAAGGGCTTTAGGGGAGTAGATGGTTGTAATTTGTTGTCAGTTACCAAACAAGTTTCTTCCAGAAGCTCCTGTACCCTGAAGCACAAATTAATCTTAATTATCTCTGCTTCAAGGAGATCACCATCAGTTTGCATTACAGTGGAATATGTCAGTCAGAAGTGATTTAGTTTTAAATTCACATTTTCATCTTATACTCCGCAGACACATCTACTCCAGCTGTTCCTGTAATTAGCTTAGTGTGGTTTTCTGAATTTTTGTATTGAACTACATTCACGTATAGTTTGGAAAAAACAAACATACATCAGCTATGTGCTACTCTTTTTCTAGCACATTCATCAAGTGTGATATTTACTTGAATTCTATTGGCATGAATTATTCAACTGTATTGGAGACTTTTTGTCAGTATGCTAATGTTTTCTACAAAGAACTGCCTCAATGTTCATCACGGCTGTGTGAATGAAACAAGAAAGAGTCCTCTCTAACACTTCTGCCCTCCGTGTCAAAAGTGTTCTGCCATTAAAAACACAAGTCGCCTGGGACTAAAATAACCACTAAAAGGAGAACGGATATTGTATGTGCCTTTGGCTGCAAAAGTTTGACAGTTTGCTTTTGTCGTTCTGTTTTGAACCCCTAAATGTCAGAACCCTAAAAACAGATTTCAATTAATGGAAATAGAGCATAGCTGCAACTGTATTCCTTGCTTCTGGTTGGTGTTTTAGGTTCAGTCAAATGAGGTTACTTCTTTGTCTCCTGCTTTGTGTCTGCTTCAGGAGGTATGGAGCACTGCTCAAATGGATCTTTTTTTTTTTTGCTACTAAAAAATAAAAATGTTTCACATAGTCAAAATGTTGCTTTTAGTGAGCCTTTATCGACAACACTTATACGGGAACCCATATATTCCAAAACTGCCCTGTTGAAGGAACATCATGCATCCTTAAACGGCATTGGAATAAAGTGCTCTGCTGCTTTTTAGATTGAAAGAATGTACAAAAGTCCTTGCTTATAAAGAGGCTTTCACGAAGAACATGGTGCCCGTAGAGTGAGTGTGTTTGTGTGTGTGTGTGTGCGTGCGTGTGCTCACAGTTTCATGCATGTGTTTGTGTCTCAATACAGAAAAATGAAACTTATACATAATGCATCATAGTACACAGGGATGCACTCACCCGGGTATCATGAGTCAAGGTGAAATTGCCTGCTCCTCCACACTGCCCCGTGCTCTTATCAGAGGCCAGTAATGATTTCAAGGTGAAGCAGGTCAGTGGCGTACATGATAATATATTTAGGCAGGCCACTGTTGTGAACCATCTGTAGGTCCCACTTGGAGCCTTGCAGTTCTGCCGAGCAGCTGGAGAGCTACAGATGGCTGAGGAACTGAAGGAAAAAGAGTGGGGTCCTGGGGATGAAGATAGACTTGCTCCTTCAATTATCTGTTGATCCTGGTGAAGCAGAAATGGATTGTTGGTAGTACACTCCCGGGGTCCTCGCTATCTAACCTTTATTCTAACTTCCTAACGGTACCGACTTGGATTTTCCTCCTTTTTTTATTTTTTAACATTAGGGAGGGACGTTTTGAAAACACTGATTTTAATGAATAAATTCCTAACCGCATTGAATTATTGCTGCATACCTTGATATCGCATGGCCTGGGATACGTCTGTTCGTGGGGTTGAAGAGCTGTATGTGAAACAGTGTGAAAGGAGCAGCTCAGCAGGGTTAGTGATAATGCTCCAGATGGCTCTCTAACATAGCCAGACAGTGCTTTTCATCCACACTTCAGCTTGGTGGACTTTGATTGGGAGTGTATTAAAATGGCTGTCTTTTTATTTCGCTCGTGTGCTAAATTAAGGCATGTGATAAAAAATAGAAACATTGTGTTCCCTATTTTCTTAACTGTGTTTTCACACAACAAAGGGAATCGGGAGGACTGAAGGGAAAGTACTTAGCACTTATCACATTTTGACGTCATCCACGGTTCATGTGCCTGCCAATATCCATTCATGCATAGGAAGAGGAATGACTCAGCGTAACACTTCCTATATTATTCCTGCCAACAGTGCCAGTCGGATCAATAGCAGTATCGGTTCTATAAAAAAGGAAAAACAAAGTTCAAGCTCAGAGGTGATGTCACCGCCACCGAGCAGCTCCACAGATGAAGAAAGCTGATTAATCTTATGAGCAATTCATCACTCGAGTTTTTGGTTTTGATGTTTGTCGCTATGATCGCAGTGTAAAGTAGTCGGAATCGATTGAGCTGTCTTTGGGCGCAGCAACAGAATGTCACTTGAGCAAATAAATATATATATGGGAATAAAGCTGAGACATGTGCTTCCTGAAAATGGCAGCATTAGAGGTCACTGTCAGGTTCCAAGACATTTGACACGCATTTCTGACAAGTGAAAAGCCAAAGTTGTATATATTGCTTTTTGCTCTTTTCGCTCACACACGCATTCATGTGTGTTAGCTTGTGACATCAATAAAAACAGGACTAAAGAGAAATTGAAAATGCCTCTATGATAGATAAATAAATAAACCAGATACTGCTTGGGGATGATTCATACAAGAGCATGGCTGTAAACTGTTTTTAGAATAAAGCCACTTTACTAACTAAACCTTGCTTTTATTTTGAATGCACTATATAACATATAACGGTCAGTTGATTTCATTTGAAAATAACAGCTTGGCAATCTGTCCAGGGAGGTTCAAGAGATGCATCCGTTTGACGTCATCAGGGAACGAGGGGGTTGCGTGCACTACCTACTCTTAACGTGATGTTCAGCTGTCTTCACAGTTTGTTGTTGCCGTCTTTGATCTCCATGCTTTTAGCTTCATTTCAGCGTGTAGTGCTGGATGTATTTGTTGTAAGACTCCATTAAACGTTGCATCATTTCAGCTGTATCCACATTGACGCTGACAGTGACACGTTTTTTCTCTTTTCAGAAGACCGATCGTCTTCTTTTTAGTGAGTGACAAAAACGCCTCCGGCTCTTCTTCATGTTGTAATAGCCTGTTTTTTTTTTAAGGTTCTCTCGCACGCACCTTTGTTGTAGATGTATAACACCATTGCACTTATAAACACAGCGGCACTAGATTTGTCATGTTTCATTGGACTCATGCTGCGTTTCTGGAGGATCTCTCCTGCTACAGAGTTGTTCCTGTTACATGTCTTCATTTAATAATTCCTCCAAAGAACCTGCCTCCTCAGGGGGTTTACTGTATACCTGTCTACTTCCTTTTCTTCACTCCTCTTTCTCCTGTTCCCCATTACTCTTCTCCTACCTTCTACCTCCATCATCAGTCACTTTGCTGAAGAAATCGCCAAAAATGCCAAATAGTGACTGGTTACTGAAATCTTTTTTTTGCTGCTGGAAACTGTCGAATCCCCAAATTAAAATACTCCCTATGTTGGGAGAGACATTGAAAGCATTGCTGTTATTATTTGGCAACCTGCTATGGTTTCTATTGTAGCTAAAATTGCGTTTAGTGTTTTTTTAAGGTTCAATTGTTGAAGGAATTCTCCAGAGAATCCACATTATGAAGAAAAGTATATAGAAAGCTAAATTGAATCATTTAACAACAAAAAACACCAACCAAGGGGCTGAAAAATGAGACAGTAATTTAAAATCTGATTAATATTTATAAATTCTGCAATGACAAAAGTCATTTTGCTATTTTAATAACCGTTAAGAGCATTTAAATATTTAATATTTACATTATCGGTCCTGCAGAAACCTTGCACCTAAAAAAATGACTAAGCAGATGGTTGCTACTCGACATGTTACCACAATTTCCCCTACTTGCCAAAATTTCACATTATTTGAAAAAAACAAATACCTGGTGGAAAAGAACTAATCTTGCATTGAACACACAAGTCATTACACCAGTAATGTACGGAATGAATTCTTCATTTGTTTCCGATTAATCTGTTAAAATGGTAATATCCAACATGACAACCATGTGTTTTCTTTGTCTCCTTTCAGATCAGTGCACAATGACGAGATCCTATCTTTTCCTCCACAAGTTCTGGTTCTTCAGTACCATCTACTACTTTGGAAACTGGGCCTTTATCGGGGTAAGTCTAAGAAGGATGTAAATAAGATGTTGTGATATGTTTAGTTTGAGTGGGCACAAAGTAATCATTTCTACAAAATATGGGTGTAAGAGTGCTCACGGGTTGGATTATTCAAAATTGTTTTGGCAACTCTAAATCAAAGAGTAATGCATTTAGATGTTGAATTAGTCCAAACCCAGTAATTCCAGTATGGAAACATACAATTTAATTTCTATTCAGGAAGGAGGAGATAAAAAAAAAATTATTCTCAAAGACTTCACACAGCTTCTATATTTAATTAATGGGTGCTCCTGATGCACTCTATCCAATGGTCTGTCTTTTGTTTTGTTTTGTTTTGAAGGCTTTCCTCATTGGTCTGGTGGTGTCCTGCTGCAGAGGAAAGAAGTCTGTGATCGAAGGCGAGGTGGAGGCCGATGACTCGGATATCAGTGACGACGAATATGTGCACTGAAAACGAGTCCGATTCATAGATATGCTAACGACGACATAAAAGGGACTGGGACATACAATTTCATAAACTATAAATGACTCTCGGTAATTTGGCATGGTTTAATGTATCGGTGAGAAGTTATCGTAAAGAAGTAATTGCTGTGGTGTTTCGTGGATTCCAGCCTTGTTTTGAGTTGACGCATCACTTCCTTCAAAGCCGACCGCTCAGACTGATTGCAGTGTCTTTCGCCGTCGATATTATTGATGACTTTGGGATTCGGGGCAGTGTCCACCAACTCGATCCCACCTTGAGAGTTCACTTCTGAGCAGCATGAAGCTGACGCTAATTGGCCATTTTTCTACTGGAGGAGACGCATTATTATGGCAGTGGGGACAGCAAAACATTACTGTCTGGGCTTTATTTAAGTGTAGTCTTAGACTAAACTATTGTTTGTTTGTTTTTCCACTCAAAGCAATTTCTAGATGCTTTAAGTGATTGCGTCATCATAGTATCTATAGCAGACTTGATTGCAACCTTTTTGAAGTTAAAACACTGACGACGATAGTTGGTATAAACAAGAATACCTTTTCACAGCACGCAGGAACATTTTTTTGAAATTTATTTTTGCTCTTTTTTTAAATCAAAGGATATTGCTTGTGGAGTTCCTGCTTTGTCCACCTACATTTGGTGGCTTGTATTATTTAAGAACATGTTGCTATACTTGCATAATTGCACTGTCGATGACATGTTGAGGACCAGTTGTTGCAATTGTGTTTTCAATGTTTCAGTTATTTTTGGTTTTAAACGCTTTGTGCTAATGTTCGGGGGAGGGGAAAACATGAGTAAACGAAAGAAAAACGTTATGAGTGTCATTTTCTTTGAATGAAGGTTTTCAGCAGTGCAGCAGGCTTGTGACATAGAGGTTTCCCCCAACATACACTTCAATAATGGACTCCCAACAGACTGTTGTTGGTGTCTCATGAATGTGTAGTGTGTGTTTCCCTAAGTTTACCTCACAAGAATCAAGCTGCAAAGAAAAGGTGAGTCTTTCTTTCTTTTCCCCTTGTTTTCTGTTTTTTGATATATTTAGCCATGGGTTAACCTTAATGGAGAATCAGTTAAAAAGGGTTAAAAAGAGTGATGAGATGGTGATCATCACATCTTTCACCTGTGACTGATCGGGTTTCTGTTGTGAAACGTGTTGTCGATGTTGAATGAAACCTGTAGTTAAAGAAATAAAATCATTTTAAACAGCTTTGTGTAGACTACTTGCAACCATATATGTCATGGTAAGTGTTTTAACATGCAACACTTGTGTGGATGATAGCAGGCTATCATGTGTAATGGCACAGCTGTTTTTGTTATGTTTTATAATTGCAGAGTATCTCCATTGCACATAATGATGTGTTAGTCATTACCACTAACCAGCAGCCATTTCCTTACTTCAAAGCCTCAGAAGGACTTTGGTTCTGTAGTCCTTATCTGAGACTTTTCTGATTAAATATAACCTTTAATTGTGTTGTTTTGTCTTCATCAGTCCGAGTGGATGGTTGTTTGTCTCTGTGTGGCCCTGTGATGGACTGGTGACCTGTCAGCTGTGATTGGCACTACACCCCCACCCCGTGACCCTCATGTGGAGGATAATGGGGTAGAGAATGAATGAATGAATGAATGAATCTATCTTCATCAGTCCTGATTAAAAAAAAAAAGACTGAGAGAACGCCGTTATTAACACACTTTAATCACATGGTTGTGCACAATGTTCTCTGTGCACATTTTATCAGCGTTTGTGATGCATGCTTTGTCACTTTTTGTGCAAGCCTGCTTCACAAGTTAAGCCATTGTGTGATTCCCACACACACACACACACGGATGAACCGCACAAGCCCTTAGCCAAAAACACGAAGCACTGGAGTTCAACAGAGAGGATTGTGTGAACCACCGGTCAGATCGGAGGATTTGTGTTGTTCAGTGTTTGACTTTTATTTCTCTCCCAGAATTCTTTCCCCTCTTTCGTGCATGTTTTTATCACGTCCGCTCACAAGTTTGTTTTCGCACAAGGAACACATTTTATTTGTGTTGAATATACCACTCGTGTGGAGGATAAAGTGGTAGACAATGAATGAATGAATGAAGGATAGAAGAACACATTTTATATTTTAAAGGGAAATGCCTGCTGCAGCTTTTCCAAAGCTTTTTTTTTTGTATAAACATTCCCTTTAAGTAAAGTACAATCATGGGTAGAACATACCACATTTTACTGTGAATTATAGTTTTTCAGACACAGGCTGTGCAGTTTATAATTTTCCTGCAGTTCAATTCTTTCACATCTATAGTGTGTACATACTAATCTAGATTCAGTTTGGTTGTATTTTAGTGTGAAAGTATATATCGATATAGACTGACATTACTGATATAAGTCATTTTTATACCATTTATGAACTATTAAACTGTTAAAAATAATTGGTGCTGAGTCATTCCAAAGACATGGTTCCTAGTTGTGTAAAAACTCTCTCCCAGAGAAGAAATAAACAGGCCCCAACATGACTCAGCTAAAATGCTTTTGCTGATTCTTATTTACATGTTTACAGGATTTTTGGATTGTGGATGTCTATCCAACCAGTATGAAAAAGTGACCTGTGTGTATCCTGGACTATCGTTATTGTTATATTAAACATTACACCTTTTTCTCTCCCGTCTTTTCCCTCTTCAACATTTCCCAGGATGCTTTCTTGATCCTTGGCCTGTGACCAACAGTTGGCCTTACTCCACAGAGTATCCTCCAGGAAGAAAAGTGATGCAGGATCAAAATGATTATGTTGATTCAGTGTTTGCAGCCCCTAAGCAGGTTGACCTCACACTGCAATGCAACACATGCAATAAAATATCTGACATTTCTGCCAAGCCATTGTGAAATATTACATCATTAAAAAACACTTGTTTCCATTAAGTAGTCTTACATTTACTGGAGTATTTTATGTTTGCATTTATAACTCGGTCAATGGTTGCAGTCAGCGGTGGCTCAAACAGATGACGTTATTGCTTTTATTTGGAAACAAATTGGAAATGTGGTGCCTATTAAATGAAAAGGGCTGTTAAGTTAAAGGTGGCAACATGCTTCCCCCAAAGCGATGGGCAATGCTATCTTAGTTGCTGTCTAGTCGCTAAATGGCACATTTATTTGATATTATATCTGGCCATTCAGTGCTTCTCATTTGAATATCACTAGGTCATGTGATCACATAAATTGTCTCTGGAGGCGAATAAACTGTTTGTTTTCATCTTCCTACAGATATTTGTTCTTTGAAGAGGAAAAAACCCAGTCGGCCACGCTTTTATTCCGCAAACGATCACAGTGTCAACAGCTGCAGGAACGGTAAACAACACAAATGCAGATGAGGTCATGAGTTTTCCCAAGATGACTCTGGTTATTTCAATCGTGATTGCTTGATTTGCAACTTTGTTTATGCTGCTTATGCTTTTTATCCTGGGGCTCCTTAAACGAAAATGAAAAAAAAGAATTGATATATAAAATATCATTTTGGACAAATCGTCCCACTAAAGAAAAACAATATTCAACCAAATTCAATGTCTCTTGTTTTACAGAGATTATTTCTGATGCTCTTTTTCTAGCTTTGTATAAAAAGGACTTTAAGCTGATACATGATTATCTTTAAAATGACTTCAATCTGGTTGACAATGGTATACTCATGAAAACCCTCTTTCTTGGAGTCACTAACAAACAGCAGCATTGTGCGTACTTAACCTCATTATGCTCGTCTAGTCTCAACTGAAACAGACTCCAAATCCAAAGTATTACAATATCCAGACTGAGATTTCTGTGGTAAAGCTAGGCCACAACTCCCAGTGTCATCCAATTTTCCTTCTTGTCGTCAATTTTCACTGATGGTGCAGGTCCATGTCACACCACCTCCTCCTCCTCTTCGTCTTCCTCTTCTCCTGATGGGTGGGCTCCTCAGAGGAAGGACACAGACTGGTGCTCCCGCTGCGGGAGGGCCAGCTGGATGGCAGTTGACCAGACAGAACTAACAAGATTTACCCTAAGCCCTCACACCCCCTCTTCCCATTAGTGCTCGATTTGGCCCTGGCTGCCCAGGAAAAAATCCTAACTGATATAATCAAGTTAACCATCTAGTGGTCCAGAAATCTATGAGGAGTTCAAATATTTCCAGATTCAGAAATCCGATAAAGGGCAGGATTTATGAGGCAACTTTACAGTGGTAACCTTCAGCGGGCAGTAAAAGGTGAGAAGGTAAGAACTGGAGAGAGGACTTTGTTGATATTATATGGATAATCCAGTCTGTAGCCTAAAATGTTCCATAAGCAGTTTTCATGTGAAGTTAGGATTTCTTAAAACTCAAATGTTTTTCCACCACAATTCCCTGCCACACTCCCACCAAAAAAACTGAATAATACATGTCACAGACAACATAAACTTGACACAACCTCTGAAGCAGTACGAACATATTTCCTCTTTTATTTACATTCCTTTTCAAATGTTAACATTTTTCGCTATAACTTTTGATCAGGTTGGCATTTTTTTTTTTTCTCATTAAAATAAATTGGCACAAGTAAAACATATGTAGACAAAAGTTTATTTACACCATACAACATTTTGTTTTTAAATATTTTATACAGAGCTGCAGATGTGAGAGCTTGCTGGGATCCTTCAAGCAGATTCTGCAGTATTAAAGTTGTGAAATATATTATTTATATAAAAGTGAGTATTATCTTTATTGCATTTAAAGCAATGAAGAATGTAGCTTGACAAACATTCATTTTAATATGACAGAAAAAATCCTCTTTGCCTCCCATGTTTTTATATCATAAAGTAAAAAGTGTAGTAATGGCCAAACAGACTGTTATAAACTTTTTAAAAACCTGCATAAATATATACATTGTGCTCCCGGGTCAAGTTTTATGAAATCAAAACTTGACCCAATGAAGCTGGGACGACATGGCACGTCATTTGCTTTGTGAGGTTTTTATCTAGAGAGATAAACCCTTTTTTTTTTCTCCGTTTTTTTTTCTCCGTTTTTTTTTTCAAGCCAATACCTCAACAGATAATTTGAAACACATGATGGTAAATATTGTACACCAGGCTGCCCCACACTAAGTACACTAGTGAGAATACAAAAAGTAACACTGATGTTTTTTCTGCCGATTTTTCTTTCTCTCTCTCGCTCTCTCGCTCTCTCTCTCCTCAGTCCATTCATGGTATTGGCACATAATGTCCCTGCCACACTCGTATTATCCAGATATGTATGCCAAGGCTGTTAGAAAAGTCTGTTGCTTTATTCAGTGCAAAATACACAACTTTCTCCTTCTTTCATAGTTTGCATTTTCTCCATTCTTCACCATTTGTCACCCTCTTAGACCTCCGTCTGGAAGTCTCCTTCCTGGACGTCTAAGGGTAAGTTGACACACTTTTCCCACTCTGCAGGCGTCATCTCCAGTGAGTTCTTGGTGTCAGATTCTAGTACATTCATAGTGGCGTAATTCTGGTACTCACAGGCTGGATTGTAGCTCTCCCAGGGGTTCTTGTTTGGCATGGCCTTGTCCTGTGAACATGGCCAGTTGGGTGTGATATTAGTGGCAAGACATCCTCTGGGGCTAAAATGTTATTTGTTGTTTTTTACACACACACACACACATACAAAAAAATTCTTTTGCAATGAAGTCAATTCATTCAAACAGGCATTATATGAATTTCTACCTATTGCTAATTGAAAATAATGGATTAATGCTGTGGAGAGCATCAAATAACAAAAGAAAATGGCAGTGTATTAAATGTGAACATGCTTACATTAACTCAGCAGAATTTGTGTTTTCCCCAAGCTTCCTAACTGGTACTCTAAGTGGGCCTTGTGTATGAGCCATTCATCTGAATGCGCTCTCATCGACAGTCCCACAGACGCTATTTCAAATAAGCGAGAGGAGCTGCTCCCAGACAGGGAATTCAAAATGGATACTAATATCTCCAGCCTGCTCTGCAGCAGATTCATTTGGGGGGAAAAAAGAAAAAAGGACGAGTGTGAGTGTATTGTACTTCGTTTTCCACACAAAGGAACTCGAACGGGTAACTAAGCAACGGACCTCGAATCACATTGTGCTGCAGGGCTGATTGAAATGTGAGTGAAAAAGGATTACATACGGCCAAAAGGCTGTCAATGTCTAAAAAGTCTGGCTGTGTTTTGGCCACTCAATTTCTCTTTGTTGCATTCAATACAGAAAACATTGCTGGTTGTCTCAGAGCGACGGCTACAGCTTTGACATCCTCATCGTCTCCAGCTCCAGTCAGGTGTGGAGACACACGATGGGACTTTTGATTTGCAGCAACAAGGTCGGGAAGAATCCTTTAAAAAAAAATCGCCTGACTTCACGCTCCCGACGTTGAAGAAAACTCCCCCCCCTCCCACACACAGTTGCAGAAGAGGTGAATTTACAGTAATATTTGTATAGATGCCGATTGATTAAATAATCTGCCATGCATTAATGGAAAAAATGATGGGGTTGCTAATAGATAAATGTGCATGTAAATAAAAGTGCATTCATGGCCTTGCATTGGGATGGATGCACTCGATTGCAACAAGATTACCAAAGGTCTTCCCTTCCCTTTCCTGAGTCTGGCCTTGTGGAGAAAAATGCTCCGGTGCTTTTAAGGGGCGGCCCCCTCACTCGCCCCCACCAGCTGCTGGCAGGCTCACATCTATAGGAAGGTTAACTTCCACATGAATACTTAGGCTACATAGCTGCTCATTTGCTCAATCACACATTAGGTGTCCTGCACCGGATATCTAAAAAGGGTGATTGGATGTTACTGGCTTTAATTGGCTGACAGTCACCCCCCTGGTTTTCCTGTTACTCACCATGCTGCCCATATTTGGTATGTCTCGAAATCGGTCCAGGGTTTGAAATTTCTGATTCAGTTCCTGGAACAGCTCCATGTGTCTTTTCCTGGTGTGCATGACTTTCTGCAATGGCAAGGGTTTTTTCTTTGGTATTGACAGCCAATAATGGAAATGCATCTTCCTCTCCACCCCCTCCAACTCTGATCAATTTGTTAGTGTCATGGTAGTTTACGTATAGGCCAGGTTTGAAACAAATCTGTTGGTCTCTGCATATATATCCACTGCCAAAATAAAGGAAACACCAACATAATTAATGTGAAGGTGATAGGACACTGAAAGTCAGAGCTATTTTAATTTGCAGGAGCCGGGGTTTCTAGATTAAACATAATTCTTCAGTGACAAATTGCCTTTTAGAGTTTTGTTGGAGTCAGGGAAATCCTTATCATCAAAGATTGGCACAAACCTTGCGTTTTAAGAGAGACTCACTGTGTGCATCTATAAGTGAAAACAAAATGCTCCCCATGCCAAAATGGCTGCCAGAAGCCTCATGTTTCCTTTACTTTGAATGAGTGTACAATATATATGCAGTAAAGCCTGATTTATTAATGCAAAGGAAATTGCTAAACACCTGCCAAAGGGGGTTTTAATATGTGTTTCGAAAGCCAATATAATAATTGCTGGAACCAGTGGTAAAAATCAGATGTGAAATGTGCAAATGACCTTTAAAAGCATACATTTTGGAAATCAACGTATAGCTAATGGATGGAGGAGATGGAGGAGGATAGAATGTAGATGAGAACTGTTGCCCTGTTTGTCAGTTGACAGCCTTGCTTTTACCTTAACTACACAGCATGTCAATAAATCTTGTTGAGTCAAGACTGTGTAACCAATAAGCTTAAGAGGCACAACAAGTACTAGTAAATCAAATGACAAACACAACTGCAAAAAATGGCTCTTCTCTGCATAAAAAAAAGCTAGATGCATGTGCTACGGCAAAGTAACCTTATTCTACGTACCTCGAAGTCCAGATCAGAATATCGTGACTTTCGTCTCTGTAGAAAGAAAACACAAAGGCATTGAGTTATTACGTCATCAGCGTGATGTGCACATTCACAGCCATGTACTGTATATGTGTTTGTTGCAGCCCTGTGTCCTCTGCATTCTCCATTCACATGAGCATATGTACCTCTAAGGAGCTCATAGATATTGTTGACCCTGTCTCACTCCTAGAAAGTCCCGCAGATTCCTCCATCTCAGCGAGGAAGTTCTTAACAGCCGTGCGAGGTTCAAAGGGCAGGTTTTGCATCTGCTCTGGAGCACCAGGATACTGCTGCTCCAGGTTCACATTCATGTGGTCCATGCCCGATGGGCTAATGTTGAAATCAGGACTCATCTTGTAATGCATCAGCCTCTCGTGTGACAGCGAATCCATAGTGATGTTCATCTTGGTGTCCTCTTTCAGGAGGGTGGGCACGTTACCCACCCCTGACATCGCTGCGGCAGAGGCACGCGGCATGACTATGTAGTCTGTCTCCATCATCTGGCCCTGTGCCGAGTGGCCGTCCATGTCGTGGCCGCCCATGTCCTGATCGCTCTTTCGCAGGGCGTCGTCGGTGCACAGGTAAACGGTGCGCCGCATGTCGACGTTGCTGTCAACCATGCACTGCTCTTTCAGCTCGCCTACGCCCATTGGCATGTGCAGAGCCGAAGGCTGCTGTATTAAGACTTTGGAGATGATGTTGCCAGGCAACGTGGAGTAGTTGAGGCCCTCCGGAGCCTTCTCATCCTCTTCATCGTTGAGGGAAATGCGAGAGAGGGTACCCGTTATGGTGGCAGCACGACAAGAGCCCATGTCTTTGTGGAGTGCTGAAGGGCAGAGGGATGTGGGGATTAGTCAGAGTTTCACAGTAATGAAAGTAATGTCACAGTTTGTCTGAGATTATCCAGCATGTGATCAAAATAACCAAAAAAAAAAAAAGAAATCAAATGAATAAGATCTATCTCTCTAAGGATTAATTTCTGCACAGGGCATAACAGGACAAATAAATGTGAATGACTTTGCACCTAAAAATAAAGGAACACAACAGGTATGCATAGAGAATCACAGCCAGTCTCCCTGCCATACAGTATCCTCTTCATACTAATCCCTGTGTACTGTATGGGGGTGACCTTGTAATCCACCAGATTCGGTCTCCACTGAGCAGTTTGCCTCATGAATCAGAAGGTATTGCATTGTCTGTTTACAAAAACGCCTGCACAGAGATTACAATAACAACAAATAGGCCTTTTTGTGTGAGTTTCATTTAATGCTCAGTGTAGACATGGGGAAAACACTCAGCGTCTGGTATTCATGTAAAAAAAAAAAAAAAAAAAGAAATCCTCTCATCCTCTGAAGTTTACACTTTTATGCTGTGGGATGACACTGCAGAACATCACATCTGCTACTTAAAATAATCTCTTCCTGTAAACAACCAACTCCAACTATGCTTACCACAGCGACTAATCAGTTAAAGTGCATTTCTCTCCGACTCTGCCTTTGCTTGGTACTAAATCTGGTCATGATTTACAAGTGACACCTATCTGTTCCGTCTTTGTGCATCAGAAATGTCCTCTTTAGCTTTCGGACGTCTGCACAGCATCACTTCACACATTCACATTGGCCATTTTTTTTGTCTCCTAACTAACTGGTCGTGTTTCCGAATGTGCTAAATGATGACCAGCTTCATAATTCCCTGTTATTCCACGGAGGATGTGTTCTGTGCAAATGATGCAAGTTGTCACCACTGATTACGAGACGCATCGGTTTGTCTTTAATACAGTGACAGCGAGATGCAGATATCTTAGCAAAAAAAGATGATAATCTTTCCAAAATCGGGCACATAGTACCTTTGTATCTATTAGAACATTATGTTAAAATCACCATTATATGAAATAACATATCATAACGATCAGTGTGACTGTTTTTCCATGTACTGCATACTGAATAAAATGCAGTGAAGGCAACAAATAAAGTAAATATCCAACAAGTTTTGTTCTCAGACAAAAGTCAGTGTTTTGGTAACTGTGTGAAAAAACTCCTCTAGGGATTGTTGTTTGTTACGTAACCTGAGCTATTTTTTACCATCTAACCTCTTTTGTTTCTCTTTTTTTTTTGTTGCATGCAAAGCGAGGAGACACTTTTTTAATAAGATGCCATCTGTTTACCTGATCGGCAAGCGATGTCCACGTCTTTCTCGAAGTCTGTCTGTAGGAAAGAGGAACGGCAAATGGTCAGTGCTGCTGAGAACAAAGCCTTTTACATAAAACTGAAGACACACACACACACGTGTATATATATATATATACGTGTGTACTGTATGTTTTTCTAATTTCCCACTGTGTTAGAAAAATGCAAAGCAGACATTTTTGTCCTTTCCTTCTTCCTAACAATATATCAATACAAGATCTCGGGGAAAGAAAAATGCAAGTGCAGCAGCTGGGAAGCGTTTTGTGCTAGTCGCTAATGACACCAGTCTGTTATCATGGAAACTATTTCACTCTGAAGGGCATTAGAATATTAATAGCAAATCATTGCTATGGTGTGCCAGTGGCATCATCATCAGGCTCGATGAAGAGACAGATATTCCATTTCAAAGGTCAGACAAGGAGCAGCTCTCCATTACCACTGACAGAGGAGGAAATGAGAGGGACGTGTGGAAAACATGGACACTAAGTTCAATCAAATAGGAATAAAGGATTGGGCTTAAGGCCTGTGGAAATCAACCAGAGGACCAAGGGTCTACCCAACATGCAACTGGAGCTTTGCAAAAAAAAACAATGTGTGAAAATTGTAAACCTATTATGTTTTAGAGACCACATTTAATTGAATCATGAAAAACTAAAAAATGGAAAAATCAAGTTCATTTAAGGTCAAGGGGGGGGCGTGCGTGTGCATTATAAATAACCAGGGGACATTAGGTCTGCTTAAATTATAGAGGATCTAATGGTCACAGATAACAGAGGCTAACTGTGCCTACCATTATCTGAGCATGCCCGTTGGGAAACGTTCCTGTTGCATCGCCGCTGATTGGGTCTTGGCAGTTTCTGAGCCGACATCGGAAAGCGTCTTGGACCTAAGGATGGGGGGTGTGGTTAGAATAGAATAGAATAGAATAGAATAGAATAGCCTTTGTTGTCATTGGAGACGACATTGAAATTCTGAAAGCTAGTGCAATACAAATATCTCAACACAATAATAAATAAGCATAAAACATAACAATAAAATACTTTTGAGTTTATGGTATTTTGAGTTTACGGTTTAATAGTCAATTTGTGCCACTTTTGATGCTTCTGTCCTGCTTCTCTCAAGGCAGCAGAGTGAAAAGAGCATAGCTAGGAGGGCAGGTGTCTTTTATTATTCCCTTTGGTTTGCATAACTTAATGGCTTTAAGTTCCCTGCAACATTTAGATCAAGAGTCAAGTAAATGAAGAAGAACGGGGGAAAAGAAAGATGACCTCACGTAAGCCGTTTACCTCTCTCCGTAGGACGCAGTGCACCATCACAATGACGAATCCCTGCAGTGAGTCAAAAACTGCGAAGAGGATCTGAAAGAGGATGGAGCGCTTGTCTGTCATGGCGAGCACTGCGGACATCCAGGTCAAAGCCAACAGAGGTAGGACGACGCAGGAGCTCCACAGGGACGCCCTGCAACGAGGGAGGAAGGATCATGTCGATGGAATACAGTAGGAGCGATGATGTGAGTAAAATCTGCATCAGGGCTTCTTTTTAAATCCACTAGAAACCATACAGTGTAGTATGACACGTTTACAATGACAGATATTCCAACACTGTACATGCGATCTCCTGTGGTTTCACGCTGCACTGGTCTAAACTGTAGAGGTGGACACAGTGTACATGCAGAGACTCCCTGTAGCATCGTCTTATTGATTCAGAGACACTGACAGGCACTTACATTGCATTGCTAGCTGTAGTTGCTGATAAAGCAGTTGTTGATACAACACCACATTTGGCACACTTGAGAGTTAATCCTGTATGCGGCTCACTCATCTGTCTGTGGGACATAGAGACAACAGCATGACAAACAACGCCACTATCCCGACTTTAAATCCCCCCCCCCGTCATATTAGCATCAGCAGACACAGCCAATGTGTGGGCGATGTAATGATTTCCATCTTGGACTGATTCTGCCAGGGAAACGCGAAGCCATGTCGCTCCCGAGAGAGATCTGACCTCTTTATGTTTATGCCTCTAATTTCCTTTTGGCAGCAAGAAAGAAGGGGGTCTAAATCTCCATATCTATACATACATACATCAATACGTACATTTGTGCATGAATTTTTGAGAATAAAAAGGTGTAGAAGAAAAAGCCGAAATACTAACAAGGATGTGCTGTCATACCCTGCTCGGTGCTTCAGCTTCTTGTCCAGAATGCCGTCTCTGGACACAAGCTTGTTAAACACCAAGATACCGATCACCATGTTGACCTGTCGATAGAAAAGAGACCCGGGAATATTAACTTCACAATAAATCAACAGCAACAAGATCATTTCAAAATCAATAGGCTATTTGCATTTCCCAACTTGACATTCTCCATTGGTAGACACCGGTTTATGTCATCGTCCTGCAGGCATTTCCTTTAGTTTTTTTCATCTGCACTGAGCTTTGACCTCCAGCTTCTATTGTTTGTTCATCTCTGTGACATTTCAGCCAGGAGATGAGGCATGTTCTACCCACTCAGCCCAGCACAAAAGCCTTAAGAAAAGATCTCCCTGACAAGAAACACTTGAAAGGCACCTTCTCCTATTATTAGAAGTACTACGCTAATAGAAAACTGATGGAGATTTCCAGTGGCCGCGGGGGGAACAGCTCTTTAAAACATTTGTCTTTTTACTTTTACTATTTATATCCAACTGTTGTTTTTTTGTTCCAACAGGTCCGGTCCCTCAGATCAGCCCTGTTGCTACGATCCAAAGGTAATTCCTTTTTATTTCTTTGTTTATCAATGTCGTGGTTGCTTTTACTCCTCTTTGTTCCTCGTGTTAATGAAGGCTGCATGCATTTAAGCGTGTGTGTACATTTTCACCCGACACCTGTTGTTAATGCGGTGCCATGAACCGTGAATAAAAAAAAAGCGCAGAACTGTAAGAGTTTATCCGATGCTCAAACTAAGATGATTTGTCACAAATGAGGTCATTTTTTAAAATCGCTCCACAGGACACATGTTTGACAATGAATAAAGATTACTCTCTTCCTGTGACAGACTTTTGTGGACTCATTCTTTGTGTAATTGTCTCTGTACAACAACACGAAGATAATTAAAATACTCGAGTATATTGGATTTTGTACAAATCTGACGCATAAATAATTTATAACCTCACAGCTTGAGCAGGTTGCCTGATGGGATGCTCATTACTTTGACTTTGAAACCAGACAGTGTTCCTCCTGTTAGGCATTTTACGACACTGTCTTAACACAATGAAGTTGTGCCACACTGATACTCTACCATCACTATCAAACTAGATAATGGCTTGTGAGCATTTAAAAAAAAAAAAAACAAGGAGTAAAATGCCAGTTTTCTATTCTTATTATTATTCAGAAGCTGTGCAAAAAAAATGGAGATCTGAGATTTCCCTTGTGTTCTCATGCAAAAGTAAAAACTGGACTGACATCTGATGACTGAAACATACCAGAACAACAGCAGCTGCGGGTCCAACAAAGGCATACAGGAGCCCACCCTCCAAAGACAGCCAACAGCTGCAGGGAAAGCAGAGAAAAACAGTTAACTCCCACCAAGGCATTAACATCCAAGTTAATGGTGCACACCAGCATAGAATTGTATTTCCCTTGACTGTCAGGGGAGATGTGCCATATGCTGTAACTCTTTTTTTCCAAAGTTTCACAGGGTAATAAAATGCTAAAGAGATTTTAAGCAGTGTTTATGCACTGGGTATCCAGCAGGGATACAACTCAGTTGAAATTGGGGTCTTGCTGCGCTATTTTGAAATCTGATTGGGTTTGGGGGGGGACTTTGTTTATGGCGCTATTTAGCATCAATAAGCCAGTGAAGACATTCCATTAACCTAATGCATGTATTTCTAAATAACAGACTTATACTAAAAGAAGAAACTTACTATAAGGGTGTCCCATAGCCCTTTGTTTTGGTGAATCCCATTGAAACAGCGACCACTAAAGCTGGTAATCCTTAAAAAGAAAAAAAACAATCAATAGTTATTTGAGCTGTTCTCCGAGAATATAAATCCATAAATCTTCCAAAAAAAAAAAAAAAAAGAATCAGGCTGCGCGCCGTCTAGTCATTAAACAAAGTGCAACTGGATTCACTCCATTAGAAAGAAGCCTTAGTATGAGACCACACAATTATCTCGGAGTAATATATGATATACGCAGAATAGACATTTCAACAATTTGTTCAACATAAATCGTACAATATGACATTAGATGGCAGAGGAGAGCCCACTGTTCTGTGCACTGACAAAATGGCAGCAGAGCATCACTTCTAGAAAACCACACAGTACATTTTCCTTCGCTGTGCTGTAAGAATTTTCCACGCACTCCACACTTTTTAGATGCATGAATCTTTTCATTGCTCCTCGTTGCAGATTGGCGTAATAGATGTGATCCTTACTATGTGCACAGAATATTAACACTTTTTTCCCTCTTAGGGCGGCACAGACAGGTGCTATTGATGTAATCAGTTTCCCGGAGGCACGAGGCAAAGACCCTGTGGCCATCCGTTGCTTCTCTGCAGTGCCGGCGAGGTAAAGAGTGCCGCGTGTACACAAGCATGTCATAAATCACAGCGGCTGGAAAGCGCCTGGCGGAGATGCTGCAGCTCAAACAGGCTGAATTACAAGTCAACAGGTGTCATGTGCTGCACATCATTTAAGGAATCATTTTCTTTTCTGGAGTGCACGTTCTAATCTGTGAAGGATCAGAATCGGTTCACTTTCAAGTCATTGCATGTAGCAGTGGTCATAACATAATGCATTTTAACTGGCACACAAAGTGTCTTAGTGATGGTTGAATTGTCGAAATCTGTGTGATTGTACAACAGCTTTTGTCCACTTTTGCAGCAGGCAGTGGCACCGCAATGACTAAGACAGCCTTGTTTGTTGCTAGGTAACAAGAAGTATGAGTGTGGGCTATTTCACAATCAAATTGATTTTTTTAAAGAAGAGATTTCTAGTAGTCTATACGACAGAAGCCTTTGGACAAGGACTCGTGCTGACATTCATCAAATGAGGGGATAGAAATTGTCGATACAGTAATTTCTCCTGCTTGTGTTGTTATTATGCACATTCACCTTCATTTCCTACTTAATATGTAATTGTTATTGTTCTATCTTTGTAATATCTGAGCGCAGGGCTCACAGCATAGGAGGCAGTGGAAACCTAACATCCTAATACCCACACTGAGGACATTGTCTGCACATTGATATCTGTATTCTGTTTGAAACAGATTGCATTCACTTCTGCAAAGCATTTCAGATTTTGTATAATCACATCTTGTCACAGCAAGCTCCAGTAGATAAATCCAATACTTTTGTTTCCGAAAAAGCCAAAAAAAAAAGAAAACTCTCCTGAGCTCTTATGTCTGAGAATACCAGACAAAATGTTTTTTTGCTGCAGTGGAAACGCTCCACTCACGCTCTCTTGATCAGACATAAGGTCATTTTAACCTGCGACAGGAGAGCATCACCACTCTGTGTCACCCCCACTGCTCAAGCCTCACAAATATACCCGACGCTCAGAGAGCTTAACTGGAACACAAATGTATCACAACAAAGAACCTGACAGGGTGAAGATCTGCTGAGGACCGGACGAGAAAAGCAAATGGAGCAGATATAGTTGCTTGGAAAGACGTCTCGATAGACGACCTTGGCAGAATCACGGCAGCAGCCAAGTATAATGGGAGATAATGGGAGACGCTTAAGGAACACGCAGCTTACTTACCCCAGCCCAGACACAGAAAGCGCTTGCGTATGAGCCTGGTCCGAACCTTTCCCGTCACTGCCATGTAGGACTGCCAGGCCTCGGTGAGGACCCAGCAGAACGACGCCAGAAAGAAGAAGTGCAGAAAGGCCGTTGTCATGATGCACACACCCTATAAATACAAGATAAAGAGG
This sequence comes from Solea solea, assembly GCF_958295425.1. NCBI lineage: Eukaryota > Metazoa > Chordata > Actinopteri > Pleuronectiformes > Soleidae > Solea > Solea solea. Next base: position 17,126,695 of record NC_081148.1, read on the forward strand.
ACGTTAAGTAACCGTGGATTCAAACGACAGCTTCGCGTCCGACTTCAATACAGCTTTTATAAAAATGGAGGCGCACTCCATCAGATTCCACAAGCATTTGACTCCAGATGCAAGCAGCTCCCCACAGATGCCAATCAATTATATTGATATTTTTCTTAACTCTTCTAACTAACAGGATTTGCCATTCCAGACCATTCACTGATGATACCAATCTGTGCAGTGGTTTGAAATGCAGCAGCAGAGGTGATCATGGTAGTATAGAGATAAGAGTCCGGCTAACTGAGACAGAGAAGGCCACAGCATAGCATTCCTCTCTGCACTAACCCTGATTAGTATGCTGGGGATTCCACCTGGAGGCATGTGAGCCAAGGTCAACTGTTTTACACAGAGGGGAGGGGGGGGGGGGGGGGAGGAGGATAGACCACAACACAGCCTGAATGATATCGAACGCACATGTCGGAAGACACAGCAGACGACATTCAGGCCTGAGCGCTGTGGCTGGACTTTTCAGCTCCATTAGCTCGCTCATCTGTGTTTCCCGGAGAGGAATCTCTGATCGGATTGTTTAGACGAGGAAATAGAAGAAAGGAAGAAAACCCTTTTGTCACCACACACACTGTCATTTGTGAATGAGAAGAGATGAAGTATTTTTCTCTCTTTGGATTGTTTGCAAGCGTGTAGACTGCGGTAATGTGAGTGACACTTCACAAAGAGGGAGAGATTGAGGTGCATCATCTAGTCCCAGGGCATCCACACACCATACTGTGAGATCTCCTATATACTTAATCTTCCCGCTAAGAGAACCACACTGAACCCATCCGCCCCCTGTTGTGTTCGCAAGGTTCACACAAAACAATCCTTCCATTACCTCATGCCGAGGAAATTAGAAACCCCGGAGTATCTATTACTGTACTGTAGATGTGGCTTAAGGTAGAAAATTAGGATTTGTGCTTATTATATAATATTCTAGGCTTTCATATAAAGTCATCATCCTGCCTTAATCGACGGGATACGTTTCATATAATCTGTAATGTAAAAAAAAAAAAAAGCTGCAGTTTTAGATTAATGTGTGTTAACACTGCGTCTTAACTGAACGACTCGTGAAATGTGACACCAGAAAACATACATTTGATTATTGATTGATATTATGAGCCAGTTTTGGCAGACGTCTACACTTTCACACAGCTTGTTAAAATTCACCCCGTTCGGAACCCTTTATCACCTATTGTCACGTCTAATTAATAACGCTGAAATGGAAATTCGGGCAGCGTCGTTATGAACCGCGTTTTATGTGAAACCGCGTTTTATGTGAAAGGCTCTTGGTGGCATGCTAATGAACTGAAATACACAAAAATCCTTTTCAGCTTTGGTAAAAACAAACAAACAACAACTAAAGATTTCCACAACTTTAGAGCTGCTAATGCTGTAAAGATGATTTGCAGAATAGGGGTAATATTTTTGAATATTTTTATAATATTTATTTTTTTTGTTACGTGCCCACCTCTGAGGTTAAGAAGCACTATTTTTCAAAAATACTACCCCTATTCTCGTAATGCAGTGTCCAGTTAATCTCTACATGTTTTTTGGACATGCAGAAGGAAAGCAGAGAACCTGGAGAAAACCCACCCACACAACAGGAGAACATGCAAAACACTGTGAGGCCCCCCCCCCCCCCCCCCTCACATGTTCATACACAGTAGCAATTACAGGTGTGTACAGCTGCTTGCGTGGGAATCTCATGCTCTGCATCAGGTTTTTAATAAGCTACAGAATAGCATTCTACTGTGCCACATACAGTATACCCCGCTTTTCTGCAGTTCATTTTCTGAATTGAACGTCAGCGCGCCACTGTTGTGCGATGACAATCATTTGGCTTTGCATTCTTCCACATAACAGGAGGACGCGGGCAGGATTTGCATTTGTATCAAGACGACAAAAACGCAAACAAACACCGGGGAGGATTACAGTGCACGATAGAGAACTGGGGGGGTAATTTCAAACAGGATTTCAACCAGACCAAGACACAACAATGAGGAGAAAGAGAAGCTACTTATTTCACACAAACATGATTTGGGTATGAACTACAGCCACAGACTGGTTTCCACGACAGACTCGCACACCTCTCATCTGTTTTACCACCTATGCAGGAATCCTGTACAACACCGTGGAGAGAGTCTACGGCCTTGAGCCAAAAAAACCCCGAAAAAAACGCACCCAATCGATTACTCAACACCAACTTCAAAGCAGAGAACATAAAGATGGATGGAGATAACATCTGCTGCTACAACTTACATCTGCAAAAACACATCTCCGGCTCACAGAGCCGGGAAAAATGTATGACTAACGATGTGCATCGTTATTTGAATATGAAATGACCTCTATATGCATACAAGCGTTCAGTCACGCTGTTGTGGGGGATAAACATCGCGGAGGAAAAGCATACATTCACTGAAAAACAGCCATTTTAGAGACAATAAAAGGAGTGTGTCATATGCGGTAGCTTTCTTGCTTAAAGACTCACACCAACAGCTAAATCTGGTGCTGTTGCTTCAAGGAGCTGAAAATAGAGCTTGCCTTGTTTCCTGGAAACAGGTCATGTGCAGCCGTTTCCTATAGCGCCTGATCTCATTAGTACTCGAACATAGAATTGCATTTGAGAGGCGTACATTATAAGAACTTTACGACAGCACCTTGTTGGACACGGGGCCGTCTTGCAAAAATGAAGGTTGAAACGTAGAGTTCACGCTGCCCTTTAGGAAGGCAAATGCCGGGAGATGTTGAGTGCACTGTGTCGGTATCCATGGCAACAGGAAGTGAGGAAGGGACCACATTAAAACCTTGCAGAGTTGACGGACACAAAGGAAAGATGGGTGATGAGATGTTCTCAACACTAGTTCAATAGCGAGAGGTCAGGTTTTTGGTACGCATCGCTCCGTCACATATTGTATTATATGAATGATAATATAATCATTTCATAACAGCACTGTTGCTGGTGCATTGAAAGAGATTTCAGTTTGACTAAAACCACCTCCATAACAACATTAAACTAGATAATGCTTAATCGGTTATGTTAACGCCAACTAACGCCTGTGTGTGACTTTTAATACATTTTGAAGATCCAGGTATCTAAGCAAAGCATAATGAAGCTTTATATGACTTTTACTTCTGCCTACCTTATTTAAATTATATAACAGTACTTGAAAGAGCCTCACTAGAGGATTCAAACTGTTAGCCCACTGAGTACAGAATGAGCTGCATGTTGACTTTACCTATTTCTAGTCATCATTTATGGTTACTCAGACTAATCTTTGTCTCATATGCTGCAATAATTTAGAGACTCAATAAAAAAAAGATGTTTAATTATGTCTTTATTTAAATGTAATCAAGAAAAAAAAAAAAAAAACTTAATTTGCTAATGTCATGGGACCTATTAATTACATTTTATTTAAACATTTTATCATCAAGCTTTAAATGATTATAGGGATGTTAGTTTTGACAAGACGCCAGCTTTGATAAGCCATCTGTGCTGATACATGACGTGCAGCGTTGGAACAGAAAGTGATCAATCACTTTTAATCTCGTAATGCATCAAGAAGTATGTGTGCCCGAGAGAGATCTGTGCCTTTTATGCAGACGCAACTGTGGGCAGATGTAACTTCATGGCATGCCATCAGAGCTATTCCATAAAAGCCAATAAATTCCCAATGATCTGTTTACTAGATTCTCTGAGAGGACTGGCCGACACACCGTCGACCTCTGGGTCTTTGACTTCCACTCACTTTGTGTATTTATTTTTTTTTACTCATTATGGTTGGACCACCTCACAGGAACATCCTCTCTAACTCTCTACCTCCACTGGAGCAACCAGCAGAGTCCCTGCTTCCTTTCTGTTTGTCTTTCCTCCAGGAACCAGGATGAACAGTGACAGAGGACAAAGGAGAAGCACAGACAGGCTAAGGTGACTCACTGGCTCCCTGCTCCCAGAGGACACCTCCACAGCAAAGAGATGATTCCTTTTAGATGATGAGCAACCCTGAATTCACAAGCAGTGGAGCCAATTATATGCACTCCTCACAAGAGTGGAAGGAAAAACAAGTGAGGAAGTGTCAGGAAGCATGACCATTAAACCCACACCGGAGTTGTGTATTCTCCCCTCTCCGCTGGCCGTCTGATCTAACACATGACACATTTCTGAAATCATCACAACATAATCAAGACACAACAAAGGAGTGATAGTAAGGAATCCGTTGTCCTGAAGGTTTCACGCACAGCAACAAACAGAACTTAAGTATTCAAACACACATGAATTTAGTGAGGACCTGGAAAAGCTATTCGTCTCATGAAGTAGGTTCTTCAAACTGACAAATAAATACAACTATATTAAAGGATTTTTTTTTCACGTTTTTAAACACATGTATACATGTGCTCTTTGTACATCCAATTAAAAAGTATAAAACAATAATAATAATTTTCATTTGCCATGCCTATATTTAACAATAGATCTAAATAATTAAAATCACATTTATAACACGCTATTTATTCTTCCACACAATCCTGACCCATATAGAACAGCCATTAGATGCTAACATGGAGTTTCTAACAGTTACACCAGAGAGCTTTACTCGAAACGTCTTCTGATACGTTGCGATATGACAATAGTGATGAGTGCAGCGTTAACGCTCCGTATTAATAACCACTGTATATTGGCCAGAATTCATTAGTCACTGCTGCCTTATTTTGCCAGACGGTGAGTCAGCCAAGGTAGTTTGTCGAGTCATTCTGAAATGACATCTTCAGTATGTCAGTGGGTTTTTCGGAAAAAAGGCACGTAATCTCTTTGCAGATTTCAAAGACAGATATCCTATTAGAAGCACACAGAGCGAGCATCCCGTGTTAAGTGGTGCTCCTCATAATCAAGGCAGGAGATGACTGGAGCCCTGATTAGATCTGACAAGGCTTCAAATCAGCTCAGATTTTAAAAAAAAAATGCCCTTAAGCTCAGTGCATCCATGGTCTAACTTATTATTTCCTGCCAGACATGCAAGGGCCAGCAACAGACTGGAAACAGATGTGGCTGCTGTTTTCTCTCGATTTCTGAATGCAGATTCAAAGAATATTTGCAGTTTCTTCACATTTATTTGAGCGGAGACTAGACTACAGTGTGCGTATACTCGGTGTATGTATGCATGTATAAATATACAGTATATATATATATATATATATATACTAAATAAATCATGGGGAGAAGCATTCAAATAATGAGCTAGGTCAGATTTAACATGACCCCCCCAAATGCTGCTGGGCCCAGTTGTCTCCAGACCTGCATTCACAGTGCAAGTCACCATGTTGTATAGCAACAACACATTTGCACATTTGCTTAGGAAATACATCAAATTAATAATCATTTTCCAAGTCCTTCTTGGCCTTATTGTGTCAATATCCAGCGGTGGGGCATAAAAACACTGCAATGGGCTCCTTGCAAACAGAACAGGTATATGCTGAGAATATGGTTTCAAAACAAATGTCTATGTAATTGGACAATATGTCATTCTGTAGTGCTGCCAAGTGATTTAGACGAGCATCTGTGTGGGCAGCTTGTAAATCCCCATCTACTCTTCGTCAAACAATATTTTACATCAGCCTCTTCTTTACTGGCTAGTTACCGAGCAGGAGAGAGGAAGTTTTATTTTTACATATCTATTGGGAGCAGATGGGTTTTTTTTTTTGTGTGTGTGTAAGTATGGAAGTCTGCTGCTTGTACCTGCTGACTTGATCTTCTATTCAGCCGACATCTGAGCAAAAACTATACTTCACATCCTTCTGCTGGCCTTGAGTCATTCCACTAATGACACATGTGCTTTTATCCTCCAAGAACAATTTGTAAGCATTGCTTTATTGTCACCATTAGATGATCCTTTCATGGTGGCACCAGCATGATTTCATTATTCTGTGATTGATTGATGAACAATGTCTCCTGGTGTGCATCATGTCTGCCTAACTCCTCCCTCTCTGTCAAAGCTCCCTAACTACCAGATGCCTATTCTGACTTGTTAACAATTTCAGTGCAGTTTGAACCACAGCATCCATCTCAACTTACTTAAGATTATTTCTTATTTTTCTTGTGTGCATCTCTTTTAATCATAATTAAAGATCAGCGTCGAGGGTGTGTTCATTTTTATCAGAGGATAATGAACCTTCTGAGTAAAGACCAATGGTCCTCAGCCAATTTAGACATAACACTTCATTTTCCATTGAGATGAAATATGAATAGCTTTTTAGTGCAAAACTAAAAAAAGAAAGTGAGTAATCTGTTTGAAAGAGGCTGTAATCTAACAATTATACTCTTGTTCTTATGCTCAATGACAGAGTTAACATCTGGCACACAAAAGACACTATTTTGTCGATTGGATGTCTAGTGAATGAAGTCTAATCTCAGCCTTTTCGGAAGAAGAGGAAAGCTGATGTCCCAAATTGATTGAGAACAAGGTTTATATCTTTAAAATCACATAATATTCTGCGTAAGACGCTACACATTTTATGCACCTTAATAACCTGTCAGAATAAAGAGCACTGCGTTGTCGTCAAGGCCACAGGGATGTTTGATTTTGTTTATCTTCACTTAAACCCGTTGGTATGTAAAACAACCAATGTGCAGCCTCCGCACTTTGTAAACTGAGCAGAATAAATCCTTAAAACGACACTTACCGCATTGTGGGTCTGTGTTTGTCCGACAAGGATCAGTATGTTGGAGCAGATTATAGACAGGCAGAAGTTGAGCAGGATGATGGATCGTTCAGAGCGGATATATCTAAACCAAACCAAACAACGGAATTATTAATAATTGACTGAACAAATAGGGTTTGCGACAACGTCACCCTGAGAGTGAACCGTGTGCTCCGGAAGTGTTGCAGTTACCTCCATAGCACGGCATAGATCACTGCCAACGTAATCAAGGAGAGGCAGGAGAGACCACAGCCAACTATCAATGTCACAGATGGAACCCCTGAGTACTCCATGGTCTGTGAAGGAGACAGAGCAAAGCAAAGCAGTCAGTGGGAGGTTGGATGTGGTTCATGCAGAACAGTAAATCTTTATTGTTGCCCGGCGAGGGAACCAATCAAAACAACCACTGCCAATCTCAATGCTCCACAGTGGGCTCTTTAATGTACTGTGGGCTTTGAAATGTATGCGTGGGCTCTGAAGGTTGTTTAGATGCATTGCACTAAACTTTCCACCTGTCTGTGCCTTGAAATTAAATCACAAAACACTGAAGGCTGAACCAAAGCCACTGAAATCTATCATCTTGAGTGCATCAAGGTATTGTTATTGTTGTTGATTCTTTCTTCATGCTGATGCAAGCCAAGGGCCAATCACAGGCCCGGCATCTGCAGCCAGGTTTAGACACAATAAAACGCTGTTTCAGGCCAATACATTCTAAACACAAGTCCTGAGTGAATCATTACTTAAATAAATACAGTTCCATGTCCACATGAGTGGTTTCAACTCTGTTGTTCAATACTCCATGAAGGCCCCAAACAGAGAAGAGGGAATAGATGTGTTTGTGTTTTTAGCTCCTGCTGACTTCAAGCGTGCAGAGGCCACAGTGTAAGAAGTACTCTGTGTTCTCACTGTTAATTACATTATTGCCTCGCAAAATTACACACTTCAGCGACATTTTGCGGCACATGGCGACCAAAACACGGCTCCCCTACAGAATCTGAAATGATTTGTCACTACTCAAAGAAAAAAAAAGGGTGCACAAGAAAGTTTTGGTCTTTATCTCTGTCCATGATATGCATTTGATTGGTGAGGACACACTGACATGCATGTGCATGCACACACCCTGTGGTAATCTGAATGTTTGTGCAAACTAGAAAAAATAATAGTAAATCCCCTCAGCAAACCCCCCTCCCCTTTGCCTATGAATTACTATTTAAGGGGATTAGCATACCAGAGATTCAATTTCCATTCTCTCTCTCCCTCACTCTCTCTCTCACACAGACACACACACTACAAAACCCACATTGAATAGCAAATCGGTAGCCCACTTACTATTTCTCTTGGTTGCTGAGCCAAAATGGCGAAGGTAGACACCCGATCACATAAGCATTTTGTATGGGATGCATCTGTGAGCACTGTTTTACATCCTTTTGCGGACCAGGCTCCCCAAGAATCGTTCCTGCAGGAGCAAAAAGAAAAGGAAGAGGAGGAAGAGATAGAAGAAGAGGAGGAGGAGGAGGGCAATTAGCTTTAATTCCAGCTGTGGTGGCAGCAGCAGCAGCAGCAGCGGCGGCGGCGGCACGACTTCACGCGACTTGTCGACATCGCTTTCGGGGTTTTTAATTGAACTTATGTGTTAGAATCGAAGGCGACACAGGCTGTTACGTATACGTTTCCAAAAAAAAAAAAAAAAAGACATCGACACGGCTCTTCTGTGGCTAAAGCAGCGCTTCAGCTGGAGCAGAGAGGGAGAAAGAGAGAGGCAGAGACACGCAGGAGGGAGGAGGAGGGAGGGAGGAGGGAGGAGAGGGGACACACGGAGCTGTCCAAGCAGACCGGTGCTGAATGATTCGCTACACGCAGAATAAAATACGAACGACTAACTCCACAACACCGCCATTTCTCCACCGTGCTTAGAGATAAGAGCGTTTCATATTTACCTGCGCGTCTTTCTGCGTAATTCCCTCTAAATATGTTCCAAACGACTGTATTCCCCCCCTTTCACCCGCTCAGTGTCCCTGTCTCTTTCCCCCTATTCGCTTGATTTTTTTCTCTCCCCCCCCCCTCAGCTGTTTTAATTAGTAGCCTATGAATGCTTCCTTAGGGGGATTTTCACCCTGGAAACGGCGGACATGCATCAGACTGATACTCTGTTCCTCTCTCCTGTTGGCGTGAGAGAGAGAAAGAGAGAGCGAAGGAGGAGGAGGGGTGGGGGGGGTGTGTGTGGGGGGGGACGTTGATGCAATGAGGAAAAAATAAACTCTCGCTGTCGCAGGATTTGTTTATTCGGCGGCGAGTCCAGAGACTCAATGGGAATAAATGCTGTTTTTGGGTCATTCCTGAAAATCATTTTGCACCAAAGATGCCGCTCCCCTGTGCGTAAAACGCCTCAGCAAAAAACTACCGCAGAACTGAAACCACCCCGCGGAGGCAGCGCCAATGGTTGCAGCCAGTCTTCACTTCGCACCACCAGCAGCCATAGGTGAAAGATGAAGGAGCGTCTCCTCTTTTTTGTTTCTCAACCTCTCTCCCCCCCGCCCCCCCCCCCACACACTTCAGGAGAATCATCATCATTGATTGGTCTATAAATATCCCACGTGGAAAACGCTGTCATCTTTACCCCCAACACATAAGTTGAGGTCAGTGTCACAAACACCTGTTGACCATTCCTGCCCTTACCCAGCTGATTTCATGACGCTGACTCACATCAGGGCCGTTTCTAGCTTTGTGGGGGGCCCTACTATGCAAGATGCTGTCTGGGGGTGGCCCTAGGTTGACATGGAGAGATTCCTAACCATTTAGATGATCCACAAAGATGCAAAACAGCCTACAGTCATTATAACCTCTCATATTAAGTAGAGCCAAGCAAATATGATTTAAGAAAAGATAATACACGGAACACTACAATTCTCTATATGTCAATAAATAAAACGGATACTACATTTTGAAAGTAAAAATACAACTCAAGTTCTAACAGCAACACCAAATCAACCCAAAACAAATAAACAAAGGGGCCGAGCCCAAGATCAACACAAGTAAAAGTAAACAAAAAAAACACAATGTGCCAAATTGGAGTTGGTAAGGAACTGAACTTGTAACACTCCAACCCCTTCAGCACCATTTTGGATCTGTTATTGTTTGTTAGGCCAAGATATGATAAACAGATGAGAGTAACATACAATTGTGGGTGCCCCCTTGTGGCCTGGAGGCCCTGTGCAAAGTCCAAAAATAGCAAGAGACGGCTATGACTAACAGACTAAGTCACATAACCATACAGCTATAGCAACTGGTGGCTTGTGTAAATCAACAACCTTCACCACACACCAACATTCATAGTCACTGGATTGTGAAACAAATACACAATGAAAAGCAGTTCATCAGTTTTTTAATTGCTAAAAATGGCCTTCACTGTATAGTACAACCTATTCACTCTATTGGCAGTGAAAGGACTCTCTGAATCAGCATGGATCACAAACGCATAAAGGTCTCTATAACCACTTTCAAGGAAGCTCTTTGTGACATGTTTCAACGTTGCATGTGTGACATTTCACAACAATGAAGAAAGTTTTAGTCTTTGATGAGCTCAGGTTGGGTTGTAACGCGACGGAGCTCCTCTGGAGAACGTGAATAAAAGCAGTGAACCTTGGAGGGCAAAGAAACACTGGCAGTGTTTTAAGACACTGTATTTTAAGATGATTGAACCCTCTTTCAACTGAGAAGCCAAATGAGTGTAAAATATCCACAGAACTGTTCTGGTTCAGTGGCTTTAATGAGGCACCAATGGGTGCAATAAAGACCCGGGTTTAGTGCAACAATCAGAGCCAAGCCTTGTTATACAGTAACTGGGGAAAAGAACAATATTTTAAAGGACTTTTGAATTTTTTTTGTGGCAACGTAAGAATTGTTTATTGTAGCTTTCCACCAGTAAACGTGTCCGTCTATCTTTTGAGCTCTACAGATGAATGATGTTTCACTAACAACTATAAAAGAATAACTGCTATAGACCAAAGTGAAAAGCTACTATGTTCTTCAAAGCCACTGAAGAGATTCAACATGATGGGAAATAACATTTAAACATGGTACAATTGTAGTTTCCTCGTTAATGAAGCCCCACAGACACCAACAGAACTCCACTGGATCCTCACAATTCAGTTCAACTGTTTACTTGGTACAAACAGTTTTCCAAGACAAGAAAAATAAACGCCATTAAATGTGCATGCTTATTTGTAAGCCACAACGTATTCCCAAAATTATAAAAGCAATATTCATAAAAAATTTAACATTTTAAACCAACCACACACACACACTTCAAGTCCAGCAAACTAAACATGAACATATTAAATTATTGTCCAAAAATTGCACTTCGGCTCCTACAGCAATGTTCGAGTGACAGGCTTTTGCTCATTTCCTGTTGGAGACATAGTCAGGTGGTGATGATGATGATGATGAAGCTCTGGGTAAACAACACATATCCTGTACACCACACAGCTGCCAACTAGAGCTTACCATTAAAATACATTTTCAAAATATTCATAAGCAAAACCTCCATTCAGCGCTCACTCTATTCACAATATGACAAACTGACAGACTGAGTGCTCGTCTTGATGATGTTTTGCATGAATCCGACGGTTGATGATTCACTCCTCAGTATAATCTGTTCCTGCCATTTTCCTGCTAAATGTTTGCCTCTCCTTTGCACCAGCGGGAGAACACGGCTGCTGCGTGACCGTGATACCTTTTCTTGACCACCTTCCGCCTTTGTCGTGATGTTTTCACATCTCTGACTGACACTGACTGGCAACTCTTGACATCATGTCAGAGTATTAGGGCCAAACTTTTCTGAATCTTTAGAGAATAAAGACATAATATTATGTGAATAAAGTCGTTATCTCTCGAGAATAAAGTCGTAATATTATGAGAATAAAGTCATAATATTATTCATTCTCATAAAATTTGTTTATTCTCATAATATTCTGACTTTATTATCGAAAGATTAAAATGTTTTTTCTCTTCAGTTTGGCCCTAATGCTCTGTCGTATAACATAGTAGAAAAGTAATACAGTAGCATGGCGTAAAGAGTCGACAAAGCTTCAGGCACATCCAGAATTGAAATAATTGAAACCTGCGCGATCCTCCTTCAGCTCCTCATCAGCCACACCTGTATAGACCAGCAGCTGAGACTCAATCAGTGGGCACTTACGTGAAAAACCTGTGTCACTCTTGTTGTTAAGTGACTCCATATATTGTGTGTGTATTTTGACTGTTAGATGACGGCATTATTATTAGGGATAATAGTGCTAAGTGTTAGTCCTTTTCACTTGGCCTGTGCATCATATTATTGTGATCTGAGGATAAAGCGGTAGAAGAAGGATGGATGGATGGAACTAAATCTGGTTATTTAGGTCATAACACCAGGGCAGTCAAACAATGAGCAGCTAAATATCCACACAGCCTGTGTGCTTCTCACTTGCCAGCCATTGCAGCATAAGACACTTTGATCACCACCGTTTTTTTGTTTTTTTTCCCCGATAAAAATATTTAGGGGTCGCCATCCAAAAACCTCTTTAAATGACCTGCATGCTTTGTCCAGACACTGAACTCGGGACCTACAAAGTGCCTGAGGACAATCACTTTGCGAAATTCTATAAAACAGAATGACAAACAGAGGAAGAATGCCAGGAAAATATTACTCCCATCTTGGATCTCTTAATGAAAGAAGGGTTTTTATTAATCCTGTGACAAAACTTGCACAAGCTAAAGAACTTGCCGTTTGCATTTGTCAGTGAGGAAATGAATAACTCCATAGGTGCATACAAAGTCAAGACCGTCCCATCCCAGCTAATATTTATTGGGTCTATTATCATGACTGCATCAGTATTGATTTCAACAAACCATGCATTTATTGTCATATCATTGATCACCTCTGCCAAGGGAGGTTGTGTTTTTGGCCCCGTTTGTCTGTTTGTTTGTCTGTTAACGAGCGGCATAACTCAAAAAGTAAAGGACGCATTGGAATCAATTTCTCTGCAAATGTACAGTAGGTTATGGCCCAAGGAGGAAACGATTAGATTCTGGGGGTGATCCAGGTACACATCCAGATTCAAGATTTCTTTGAATAGAATTATTAACCTTTCCCATATAACGGACTGTACGGACACTGTGAGGGACTGAGCAGACTCTGAGCAGCATAACTTATAAAGTTAAGGACGGATTTGAATTGATTTTTTTTTTATTAGTTAGATTTTGGTGGTGCCCTGACATTTTGAGCGCATTTACGAATCAAAAAGTATTTAATGTGACATTTAAATGTGTGTTTCTTAGGGGAAATGATATAATAAACACATCACAAGCGGAATCAAAATGATTGCATGCAGTCATTACATCATGTACATAATCTAACTCCCACCTTGCACTTGTACACACACACAACATAAATATATGCATTAGCAACCTCCTGCTGTCAACTAATGCATGGTTAGTGTCTCCATCAGTCTATTACTGTATGTGTCTATGCTGGAGCGAAGCTTAGGATTGCTGTGAACAACATGTAAGCATCTTGTACAGTGCACAGTGATCCCTGCAAATCCGAACCATGAGGTTCTGAGCAAAGAAAACTGGGAGTGTTTTAATATAAACGCACCATTATCTGCTGCCCATCTGCAGGCTAGACAACAAATACTGTCACTCTGTGGAGCAAATGTGTCCAACTGAGGATCTACGGTGTGAAAAAGTTTGGCAATCAAAAACCCATGATGGTAAATTTGGAAACCGTTAGAGAGTTCTATGAGCACAATCAGACCGACGGAAACGCAATTCAAATCCATGTTTAAGTGAATGACTCTGAACCACTACGCGTACAATTTTGCAGCCGTTGGGTGTATTTTCACAACCTGACAAACTCAAAGTTTTGCATTTCATGAAATAAGTGATTGTGTTGTGTGACTTGGTTTTTGTGTTTATTTAATCTAGGACAAAAACACAGGCTGTGCCTATGTTAGCGGCGTCTAGCGTGGCCTGGTTGGCTCAAATCCAGGACCGCCAGACGTTTGTAGAACCCAACATCTGCAACAGCTGCATTTCATACCTAGACATATAAATGATTAACGGGCTCTGATTCTGCGGGACACGTAGTGCTCCTGATAAATCTGTGCTGTGAACTTTATTACACTAAGCGATTAGAAACTACTATATTAAGCAATTTCATTAAAACTGCAAACAAAAACGCAATCTACTGTAAATGGGCTGGTTTTCCATTAATGCAAGTACATGGAGTATCGTAATTGTGCTTTTTGAGTGTAATACTTTGATGACTGATTACAGTCATCAAAATGGGATTTTTCTCAGCAATTGAGTTCTTACCTTTATAGACAGGTTGGAAATTAATTTATTAGATTATTTGTGAATACAGCAAGTGTATTTATCACTGGATTATTTTTTTTCTACTTGACTCACTGGTGGGGAAATTGGCCATTTCAGGCTTGTTTGATGGCTAAAATGTTCACATTTGAAAGAGTAATAAATGTGTATACATCTGACCTGTTTCCATTCCCTGCTGAGGAGCTGCAGATATAAAGAGAATATTAAAAAAAATAAAAAAAGAAAAGAAAAAAGATATTGGCTCTCTGGAAGCTCCAGTCTTTTTATAAAACATGTTGTTTTCGTTCCCAACTTCATTAGTGTCCATGTTACTAAAGGTGATAAATGAGTCATGTGCAGCAGCCTCTCTGGGATGCACATGTAGTCCAAACAGGACAATATAACTCATCTCTATGTGCTATTACATATTTAATTACAATTAATGCTAAGCCTGACATGTCATTAAATATGTAATAGCACATACGGAGGTGTTACTTGGCTTTATTTAGTTACACAGAATGAATGAGAATTGCTTTGGAATGGGGACAATAACTGCCCAACACATATTACGATTATTAACACTTTTTTAGCACTCCTCTCACAGTAAGGAGATAAAGTTCATATACGGACGTAGTGAAGCACAAAGTGTGAGTGTCAAAATCAAACAATGTAATGTTATTAATATGAATTATGCTTATTTGACTTGATATTAAATCAGTTTAAAGCTGTTCTTCTAACTTATTTTATACCTTGTACGTTCCCAGTGGTGACAGGAAAGCAGCAGAGACTCAGGTCCGACTTTTCGTCCTCTGTCTCTGGACCACAGGCCGGAAGTACAACGAGAAATACCAAGGACACCGTTTTCCACGTGTGCATTCTGCTAATTGTTATATTGAGTACTCTCATTTGGTTTGAGCCAACATGGCTGACAGATGGTGTATTACCCTCTCAATGAGGCCTGAGAGTGGCTGCTATTCTGTAATAGGATGAGCCAACTGTTTGAAATGAACAACATAATCATACCATGGAGTCATTCAGTGGTGCGCTGACTGTAACGACTTAGGGTAAATCAGGGAAAAATGCTGATATTAAATACTTGGTTTGTGAAAGTCAGAGAAAGGGAATAACGCAGAGGTGTCCCAGTTGCATCTTTGTGGTTCAAAAATAGGCTGTTGCCCTCAAATATTATGATAGAGGACAGACTATGTGCACAATTCACATACGATTCGAAAGTAAGTCTGTTGCTTTAGCTGGTTCATCCACAAACCGCTGCTACTACATTAGGACTGTGTTCTAACAAGCTATACGGTCATGCATTACATATTACTGATCTATAAATTCAGTCTATTTTAGAATCACTCGTTGATTTTGAGATTTTAAATGAATTTCATGTCTGCTACTGTTTTATTTGCATCTTTTGTTTTATCTCAAAGTGAAAAACAGGGTTTTTTACTTGTTTACTTTAGACTTTTATTTTATATTATTTTATTTTAATTGTGAAGCACTTTGAGCAGCAATCATTGTATGAAAGAAATCAAGTTTATTTGTATTACTATATTTTTATTATTATTATTATCATTATTGTTATCATCATCATTATTATTGTTATTACTATTATCGTTATCATTATCATTATTATGAGTATTAGTGTTATTATTATTATTGTTGTTGTTGTTATTATTATTGTTATTTAATTTTCGACCGTACTTTAGCTTGCTTCGGGGTAGAGGACGAGTACAAGGAGCTGGATATGTTTATTCCGACACGCAGAGCACGATGAAAAGTTACTGGACACGTTCGACTGAGCGCAGACGCATAGTGATTCATCAAGCTGTTAAATACCAGAGTGACTCTCAACAGACACTTTTTTCCTCTGGTATAAAGGCAAAGAAATGGAAACATACAAATACATGTACATGAACTGTGACCTGCTGTAAATTGTGAGGTAAACAAGTGCAGGGATAATATTCCTTTTTTTTATGTTGCCAGGCAACAGTCAGATATGGAACTTTTTTGTGTTGGATGAGCCCAATAACTGATTAAAAAAACAAAACAAACTAAAGAATTCTTACTTTTAATGAATAAATAGCGTTCTGCCAGAATAGAGGTCGTGCTATCGTACTGATGACAGCATCACAGCCGTGCTGATATGAATGCAACAGTTCTCCCTCTCATGTGACATTGCTTAAGCAGCTTTAAACGTTCATGGATGTCGTGAAGCAGGACACGAGGGCAGTTGATGCAACAAAAGAGGACACAAGGGACAGAGCAAGATGGAGGCAGATGATTCGCTGTGGCGAAACCCCCTAAAGGGAGAAGCCGAAAGCAGAAGAAGAAGAAGAAGAAGAAGAAGAAGAGCTTTAAATAATAAAAGGTTCTCAAGCTGGGTTGAAAAAGCAAACAAAGTCACAGATAGACGGACCACCAGGGAAGCTGCCTTGAGCAGCGACTGGCAGAAGCTGCGACAGAAGGAGGGCAACTGTGTGTCTCCTTACAGTGCACCCAAACAAAACCATGAGCCGTGATGATTCACCGCATTCAACAAATGTCTTCTGACACCACTTCTTTTTTTTTTTTCCCCTTCCATGTTACAGTACGTGACAAACAGACATGCAGCACTAGCCTCAGCCTCAGCCTCAGCCAGCAAGTCATAGATACAAGTTGAATCCCATTTAAAAACAACTGCTAAACATAGTGACGTGATCACATCGTGTAAAACATCGAATGGCTTTTGCTTGGCTATTGCTGAACATGAATAGTATTTAAAATAGGGTTTGACATAATGGAAATTTGAAATGCATAAGTAGCACATAATGCACAACTATACTATTTCTTTAGTGTTATCAATAAATATTCAATAGTAAATTGTTTTTTTTAACCAGTAAATTGTTGCCTCCCAGGTTACACAACAACAATGTTGTCAGATGTTAACATAGGTGACATGGAATCACCTCACAACTGCCAAAACTAAGCCATAAATCAAAGAAAAACATTATTTTACTGTAGCCATGTAAATGTGTCGGGTATGATATGGTCTTAATTCATCTCCATGGTAATGTTTAAGGTTTTAATGAGTGCTTTACATGCAAGTGTTTCATTTAATTCATTCAATTAGCTAACAGTGTTTTTCATACATCCTCATGACCATGACGTGTTCTTTTGTAATTGCAGTATTTATGGAGCGATCTCTGCGAGATGCTGCGTCATCTATACGTTTCAGTGCATATAAATGGCGCTGAATTTAATATCCCACGCTATATCATGCACTTCTCTTATAGAGACACCTCTATAACACTGATTGACAGTAAACCTGTGACTAAAATCAATCTTCACAAAATCATCCTGTATCTGTACAGAACCAATTACTCAAACATAATTATCATACAGTTTGCTTCATAATTTACAGCTAGGCTCTTGTGGGGAGGTCATTGTGTCGTCTGTGCACCTATTTTGTGCTCTGGGCACCTAATAACAATTCTTCCACATTCATATTTAAGGGACCGACTAACAAAGAAAACATAAAAGAAAGGCTAGTGCGTGCCCACTTACATTACATTGCTGTCCCACAGTGCGCAGTAAGGGTGCATTGTTCCCTAGAAGACAGGAAAAGGACAAAATGTAAATTACGTCGACAAATGCCACATCCTTATGACCGCCATTATAAACACGCATCATATTTGCCCTTCTGTGACGATCCTTTTGAAAATGTTTATTGATCAAATAGAAACCATAAATCGCGGCGTGTATTACACCGGCACACACAAGCGTGTTTGTTGACCCCTTCAGACTTACAGCCACTTCATCACTCAAATGAATAACAAGGTCTGGATCATAAAAGCGACTGTCCTTGTAATTATCTGACTTGAGAAATTAATTATCGGGCCAATTAACCGTCACTGTGTGGCGGCTAACGGGAGGTGATGGGAGCTGCGGTCACTGTCGTGGCACGTTTATCGAATGATATGTGAGAAAATGGCACATTTTACATACAAAATAATGGATGGAGGCATCCGTCCAGTGTGCTTACGTTTGCCAGGTGAGCCAGTTCGATCTCCAGATGGGACTCAGTTGCCCTGGGCTCAGGTCTCACAGTCACGGCGATAACCTTGGAGTTCACAACTGTGTGGTTCCTGAGTCAAACAGAAAAAGGCCCCAACTTAGAAAACTAATCCAATACCTGGAGGTATTAAGTATTATTAGACTGATCTAATTATGATCATCATCACACACACTGTTTGATTGTTATTGAGGGTCAAATGATAAACACCCTACGTCGCTCTTAGATGATTTATGTCACCTCTACTTGTGCTTTAAGGATCATATTAAGACTTATGTCGGATCTATTCAATAAGTATTAAAAACCTGATCTAGTGTGTGAATTTTTTAGTTCCGCTCTGCTGGCTAATCTTATTTTCTAGAATTAGGGGGGGAAGCAAGTTCTTCAAATTCATTTTCAAACTAGCAGAGTATTAGTCAGAGGATTTCTCTCTCTCTCTCTCTCCCCATGACAGGGGCTTGAAAAGCCATCCATGAGATGTTAAAGCAGCTATAGACGATGTTTGCCAGGTGTTTAAAACATGTCAGCGGACCAGAAAACAGAGATCACGAATCAAAGGCTTGTCTGAACCTAGGGAGATGTTTCTTTGTAATGTACACTTTTAAAATCTGGCATTATACTCCTGTTTTCTTGTTTTGTTGAGATCAAAACTAGGAAGCAGGAGGTGAGACTGCGACAGTATCACCTGAGTTGAGGAAAAGAGTATTTTTATCTAACCTTTTCATATAGTGTGAGTCTGTCAGTCTTCTCGCTTTTTTTGTTAAAATAAAAATCAACGGAGCAAATAGGTATGCTCTTTTGCTCTTTATCCGCTCCGTACGCGCTGAAACCTCTGACATTTACTTTTCTTATTTGAAATTTACAAGCCTAAGCTTTGGCAGGTGAAAGATCCTGTTACTTTAGCAAGAGAGAGAGAGAGAGTGAGAGTTTCAGTGTCATTTCATGAGCTCCTCTCCACATGTTTCACAGAGCCGCTGCAGCACCGGTGTGACTGCTGGCCTGGCCGGTCCTGATGTGACCGCTCTGTCCTTGGGATGTTCGTGCCAGAGACCCGCTGATGTGGGTCTGACACCTGCTGGTTGTCTGGGACATCCCGTTGCTTTTCATCCTTAATTAAACTGCAGTTCCAATGGTTCATGGAGTGTAAACCCCTTTAATAAACACACTACGGTAATTGTGCTACTCTCTGATTTGACACAGTGAGAGACACTTTGAATGAAATGCAAACTCAAAACGGCACAGTGGCAGCACAGCTATTTGATTTCCACTTTCTCCCTGTTAGACACTTTCCGTTTCATGCCTCTACAGCACAACATTTCAAGGAAAGAGGAGTCAGCCGTGGCATGTTTTGAAGAAGCGATTCACTGCTTTGAATAAAAATACCCAATATGTATTTCTTTTTTTTCTTTTCTTGCCACCCGAGCAAGAAACACAGACATGGATATGTGCTCCTCTTACTTTGGTGACGGCAGCATCAGTCCAAGAGTTTTGTAAAGAACTGTTCCCAGAATGAAGACAGGGGATCCTTCCATATCTAGAGGAGAGAATTAAACATGAATGAACACTGTTGTCAGGTCTCATTACAGATGTTTTACTGGAATACACAAGTGGACAGACAGGTAGATATTTACTTTATTGATCAAGAGGGAAATTAAGAAAGATTTGATGTTGAAATTCTAAGTTCTACATGTACTGTTTTGCCTTCCAGTGACAGGGCAGGTTATCACAGTTATTATTGTGAATGAACATTAACCACTTTGTACTGCAGACTCAGTATCTAGTGCTAAAAGTAGGATTATTTTTTTACTTTTTGTTGATTCTGCTTCTTCTACCGTCCAAATTAGAGTGGCTATAGGATTATAATCAATCCCTTGTTTTGTTATATATTCCAGATAAGACTGATCACACCAATTAACCAAATTGTCTGGCTCTGCGTTGAAATTTACTGTGGCAACTGGCACCGTTTGAAAGGATGCGAAAAATGCTGAGGCGAAGGAACGCTGAAATGTCTGAATAAATACAGGCGAGCAAAACGACTTTGTTCAGGGGCTTGTGGCATTATTTCACGACCCCCCCCCCCCCCCCCCCCCCCCCCCCCCAAAAAAAAAAGGAGGTTGTGTACCATAAAGCATTAAGGAATCTAGAGTCAGCAGGAGACTGATGTGGTTATACAAAGGTCTTATTGTGAGATTTCCGACAAAGCGATTCAGCCAAGATCATTCAGCTTTTGCTGAGATGTCAACATATTTATTTTCCGTTCCTCAGCAGTGGGCTCTGAATCCATCATCATGTATTCAGAAAGTATTGATCTAACATTTCTACTTTTTTTTTCTTTTTTTTTATCATCTCTGCAGGTTTATGAAATATCACTGCTGGGGTTTTATAAGGAGGGAAACTTTATATGCATATCCTGTGGCCAATAAACCCTGTACACAATGCCTGTTCATGTGGATCCGAGTCCTGAGGACAGATGTGTCTGACTCCGAGTGGGACAGTTCTGTGAAATATACTCAGTCACATACCTGCTGACTGGGAAACAAAGAGGCCCTTTGGGATGACCACTTTATCTTCCGAATTCCTGGCCCAGTCAACCATGCCTTTACGACCCTTCATGGGGAAGTTGATGTCAGTCATCACAGACACTGCTGGAAGTCTCTGGATGCTGGCCACTGCAGAATTGAAACAGGCCAATGAAGAAATATGGATGATCAATATCATGGGACTATTTATGCATTAGTGGAATCATCCTACACACACATTTCCCCAAAAGCCCATAATGAAAAATTCCCCTTCACTTCATATGATCAGTGCGAAAGAGTTCTCTTTTGCATCTATGCTGCATGTCTGCGTAATAAAATATCAATACACTAAAACATCACGATATTTCATGGAGGGATACTGTATTGATTCTTTTGAATCACTGTATGAATATGGAAATATTCTTGACTCTGCACGGTTGTGTTGCATTAGAGTCTCCGACTGCTCACTGGCAGCAGGCGTTCAACCATTTCACCCTCTCCCCTAGGAACTAGGAAAACTGTGTATTGATTATGCATGCAGTATATTTTTACTGTGTCTCTTCTCTTACAATACTTTTTGTGAGGGAAAAACATAGTGTCATATGTATCTTATCACTCCTAGCCAATTCAATTCAATTTGTCATGTCAGCTGGGATTGGCACCAGCACCCCCTCATGTGGAGGATAAAGCAGTAGAAGGGAAGATAGATGGATTTATTTTGTGTATTTGTGTTTTTTTGTGTGTGTATTCCTATATTTGTGACCTGGTGGCCATATTTAGTTTTCATTTGTTTTTGTTGTTTGTCAGTTGACCCTCCCTGCCTGAAGAGGGCACTGCAATCCTTTTCTCTCCCTCTCCAGGTTGCTCCACCTACATGTCAGGCTTTGCCTTTTTGGACCTGTGTCTTTTTTTCTTTTTTCTTGCATTTAAACGGTCAGTCGTAACGGTAAGAAATTCCCAAATGATCACTGGCACACGACAACGTACAAACTGGTCATCTGCCTGATCATTCTTTCCTTTTCTCTCTTTCCTGCTGAGGACCAATACATGGCCACTTCATGCAGGGATCAACAGAAAATGCCTGGGTATTACAAGGGGAGCGTTAAAGCTGTACTGTTCTCTCCCTGCTATCACATCCAGTCCCAGTCAGGAGGTGTTTTAGAGAATATAAGGGTTATAGTCCAACCACTGATGCAAAAAAAGGGCTAATGCTTCTTGGGTTTGGCCAGAAATACAATTTGAATCTTGGAAAAACTCCACATTTGAGTGAACTCTTTGACAGAAAATGTGCGCTTGTGATGCATCCAAATGCTAATTCAGTGAGGGAATGGCATTCAGCATCAAGCTACCTATCAATGTCAGACAACACAAACGTTCTGCAAACAAATAATTAGTATTTGCCGCCTTCTTGTTTGTGTGTGATTAAAATGAATCACCATTAAAGTCTAAATATGCGCTTGTCCATGTTGCACCGGTTCACAATAGAAACATGTCAAAAGCGAATGATGTATCCCACCTTCAAAGTGGTGTGTATTTTAATTTCTAAAATGCCCCCGAGCTTCACTTTGTCCTCCAAATGTTTGCTTGTACGGCAAGAGAATAAGTTGCTGGAGTGCAGAGCCTCTTGCAATCAAGGTTATTTGACTCAAAGTAGGAGGACAGAGGACGATGCACGGGTGGCAGCCAGTATTTATCTAGGTGTCAAGAGGCTGCCATAAATTAGTGACGAAATCATGCCGCAATATCTTACTCAGCCAGATGCTGTCCTCTTGGATCCGACCGATGGAGACACAAAACTGTGCAATCCTTTAATCAAAAGAGCAACACCAGGGGCACGGTGGGAGGAGCTGAAATTACTGTGTGGCTGCTGACCAAACGCTCTGCTGTGTTGATGGGTAAAATAATTATCATGAAAACTCCTCCACGCAACTCCATGTTTTAGTCATGTTTTCTCAAAATTGAGTTTGGCACAAATGCGTCGTTTAAATGTGCGAAATGAATACCGTAATTTAAACGGACGCTCTCTTTCTCTGTGTGAAGCTTGACCAAAATTGAAAACATGAACAAAATGGCATGGATAAAACATGTAAGTCTTTCTTTAACTAAACACAATTAATGGATACATTCCACGAGTAACCAGTGAGTTTTAGAGGCAGCTTATTACTGCAACATCTTCTAATGACTACTAAAAGTGTGGAGACACACGCACACACACACACACACACCGCTTCTGTGCCAGGATTTTCCTAAATGTCCTTGAGAAATCTGTCTGCCACAGTCCTGCAACACCGTAATGTTGCTGTTTTTCCAGAATGATTTACATGTTTAATGGAAATTAATGTGGCCTTATTAAAAAAAAAAAACAGCACAAGCACACAGCACTAAACTGTCGGGGCAAAGAAGTTTCAAATGAATTTTCTGTAAATACGATGCTTGCTATGATGTGAAGTTGTACACACAAGTTTGAACAGAGCTATAACTTCCCAGAGATATACTGTAGTGTCTTAAGATGAAAAAATAAAGGAGTATTATACCTCTAAGTATTATTAGAGGTATAGTCTTATAGTCAAAAGAAAACAGACAACTGGACTCTCTTTCATTTCAACAGGCATTTGATAGTCACTTGCATTTATTCTACTGAAAAGTCAAATTTAAATTTATGGAAAACAAATTTAACTGAGAAGGGTTGTTGGATCGGCTCCAGTGACCCATGAACCCCATGTGGAGGATAAAGCCGTAGACAAGCGATGGATGGACACATTTTTACTGAATAAAACTCAACGAGTCAGTTCACCTTATTCATAGTATCAATATTTAATACATCAGAGGTGTCAGACCAGGATATAAAATTAGTCTCCTCATTAAGTCAATCAGTCATTTGAGACACATTTTGTCTCAGCCGGCAGAGAAGCTGAAGATAAAGTTCACTGCGAGTGTGATTTTCTGCTGTCTTTGAGGAAGTTTCAAGTTTTAAGTTAATTTTGATATAGTTGTGAATTTGAATGAAAGAAACGGTTAAAGAAATCTTATGTTTAGCTTCGGATTTCATGTCATATCATGCCTAATGGATGGAAAAAGTTTAATCCATGGTTTCACAGAACTGAGCAAAGGCTTGAGAGTGGAGGCTGACTTAAAAATAACACAAAACAAAAGTTAGGTCAAGTTAAGTATCACATGCAAACATGTTGTTCAAGGCTGTACACTGTCGTACGTGTTTAAATGCTTAAATGTTAACTTGGAGTTAGTTTCGCAGACAAAATGACACGTTGTCTATCACACAGGGGTCATGTTTTAATGCTTTTTTTGTTACAAGCATAACGAGGAGGCAGTGGCAGTGAGACAGGACAAATACCATTAAGCCAAACAGGGGGCGACATATAAAACAGGAGAGGAATATTGTGACATCTGCAAAAGTAATCATTAATGCTCAGCATTATGAAACGCATGATTTCCAAATGTCCATTTCTTAATTTGCCCCTCACTGTGTTTCATAATGGCATTTTGATGGGTGCGTTCACTGTACAGTGCTCGGTATGCTATGGGCCTACCTACAGTATTCATCATTATGGAAATCATACACCATTAAGAGCCACTGAGTGCAAGTGTTCTCTAGAAGTGGGTCAAATGTTAGCTATTGTAAAAATACATGAAATTCTCTCTCTGTCAGATGAATTGCCCAGCAGCACAGCTGTGTGCATGCTCACATTCACTTGCATGAATAAATCAAGACTGCGGTTCTATTATTCCATTCCAGTAAGAAACCATTTGCGGCTTAGTACGAACCGAAATGCCACAGAGACTCCAGATCATCCAAGACACTGCACGACATGAAGCTAAAAGAACCCATGAGGAAATTAGGTAGAAAAAGTATTGCTCAAGGACTCCTAACCAAAGACTTTTAGCCAAAGAAGGAGAGTTTTAATCTGGACCAAAATCAGTGGTGTGGAAAAATGTTTGCAAGCTCATTACAGCTGCAAAGACTAAGCTGTAATTTCACTTCATTTTAATTGCCTTTTATCTGACACCGGCAATATTTTTCAAAGACTTCTAATCTCACAAAACATGACAAATGTATTTTATTTGAATGCCGCAGCATGTCATGCTCAAGGAAATGCTCCACTACTCAAGCTTCACTCAGTCGACTGAAGTTTGGTGCAACATTGGGTCACTTTCACCAAAATCTATGTTTGGACCGAACTTTAACCACAAATCATTCCTTCTTGCGCTGCTTTGGTCCATTTGCTGTGATTATAAAGAACTTATAGTCAATATCTGTTGCAAAGCTCTAGTTAATAAGTGCTCCTGTGGTGGTTTCTCCACTGCATGCTCTTCATATTGGATTTGGTGTTAAGTGTTTTCATAAGAATTTAGCACATTAAGACCACAATCTCAGTTTTAATTAACATTATTGATTTGCAGTAATTTCACTCCCCCGCCCTTTACCGTGTGCCATTTATCCGAAATTAATTATGGTGGGGAAATTGACACAAGGAGTCAGTAGTGCATAAGGTTTATGTTTTAATGTCAGGCTGAAGTAAATGGTGAAAGGAGCAAAGGGGTTTGGTTCTTACCCAAGTTCCCGGTCATCAAATAGGCATTGTGGAAATCCTTCATGCCCAGTCCAACAATGTGGATGAATTCCTCTATGACCTGCATAAGCTCCACTGCGCCTGGATATATCTAGATGAAATAAAAAAAAGACAAAAAGACAGACGGAATTTCAGCATGAATGCGTGATTTCACCAATAGGAGGTAGTAGTAGGTGCATCAAGTACAAAAATGATTTAAATGTATAATAGTTCATCAATACTGTGACAGTTTGATAGACTTTGACAGGAATCTACAAGTTTCAAAAAAGCACTGTATTCATACATAACTTAAAATAAATGAAATTAAATGATAATCTATCTAAAAAACATTTACCACAGTTGCTAGTTGCCCCCTCTCGCTTTGTGTGCTGCTTTTTTCGAGATCAGCACTCAATGAAGGGGGACTGCGGTCACAGGGATTCAGCACCATGGTCAGCTCCACAGCTCCACAAGTCAATAAAGCGAAGGCAGACTCATCCAATAAATGACCTTCAAAACACTGAGACTACTTACTGTCCTCGCTGCCAGTCGTGGTGATGAGTCACGTCTAATAAGAGGCTCTGATTTGAAGGCCTATTTTATCCCTCCTTTGAGGAAGACATTGTGGAATAGACATTGTGGAATAAGCATTGAAGGAACTGTCTCACTGTGTCATCACTTATGCCCAACTCTAACACATTTGACACTTTCACAGAGTGGCAACTACAAAGAAAATGTCAGAGAAATGTGTCTTGTAGGAAAAAAAAGTGATCATGTTGTGCAATTATAAAGGCCTTTGAGTGGCATTCATCAATGAACACCTCACTCATTGCTGATATTCAAACAAACACCTGAGGCAGGTGTTTCTCTCCCAGTTAAAACCATATGTTCTGTGTGTTTGTACATGCGTCTACGTGCTGGTGAGGTAGGTGAGCGGATCAGAGACGCTGAAGTTCGGAGCCTGTGACACAGCAGAGTGAAAGATGTAGTGGGAGAGAGAGAGAGACACATCACGTCGCCCCTTCCGGCATGTCTGACGCACAGTGCAGTCATGCTCATTCTGCTGGTGTCCATGGCAACCAGAAGATGTGAAGGCAGCAGAGGGAAATGGCTGCAGTGGAGGTTCCATAGACAAAGCTCTTACTTTCCTTTGCCATGGTAACGGTGACAGGAGGTGAATATATAGTGATCTCTGCGCAGAGCCAATTCTACAGCCAATGCCACCGCATCGTGAGCTGTTTCAGAGTGTTTCGAATGTCCACAGCACGCGCCATGTGGGTGCGTGCTGTGGAAAACGCAGCTCAGAACACGCGTTAATGTGGCAGCAAGTGAGAAAAATTGAGAACTGTGAAGTCCAAGCGTCGTCTGGAAAAATCCGACGACTTAGCGATTGCTTAGACCGTGTCCACTTAGTGCAATGCCAGAACTGAAGCAGCACTCCTTAGAAAAGGAATATTAATAACTGCAGAAATAATTACCCATGTCAAAATACTTCTTCTGGGTGCTCCATCATGCAGACACTATCTCCTATTTCTACATTTCCTCTGATCTATCTGTGATGCATTATTATTGACAAAACTGCTCATTTGAAGCCTCCTCTCTCTGACAACCGACTTCTGTGGCCTGCCAACCCAAAGCTGCATTTAGTAAACACCTAATTACTGCCTGTAGAGACAGAGACAGCAAGAACTGGCACTACTGGCACATTTTGAACAGCCTGTGTTCCCCTTCCATCTTAGCTGAAGTCAGGCACGGAGCAAATGGTGACGAGGGAAAAAAAAGGAGGAGATCTGACTGATTTCATGACTTTCACCGTGTATGTATCGGTCATGTATCGGTGCAGGTGATACCAAATTTGAGCCGGTTTAGCGGCGACGGCGACAACAGAGCAGATGCCCTCTGCAGACTTGCAGCCATCACAGATGGTCTCTCTGTCGGAGTCTAGGTGTGCATGATTCCACGAGTCAGCTTTGTCTTAGACACCGGTGACAGAAAACGAGAGTTGCCACCTCTCAGGCGGAGAAATGTGTCCACCAGAGGACAAACAGCACTTAGAAAATGTGTTGTTCTATAGTACAATACTGTTGTGCAGCCTTCATGTCACCCCCTGTATTTGTACTAAATATAAAGACTGCTTATCTGTATGGAAACACTGCCATTGAGAAAAGAAATAAGCATATGCTGTGGTAGAAGCAATAAAACTGTTTGTGTCTAAAATTGATCTTAAGTGATCGTCTAATCACACTGGTTGCCATGAATCGTATAAGCTGCTGGATGGAACAAGGTGTCTGCAGGAGGAAATGAGTCCTGCAGTGGTGCTGCGTGGACTTGTCACTGTGGCAGTGCTGCTGCCACCAAGTGGAGGTCTGAGGAATTAGCGTTCTAAATGAGGCCAGATGTCACATCAGCTAAATGACCTTTCTCAGTGATATGTGCGAGTGAAACGCTTTATCAACACCCACCTGCCGTCTCTGCTGTTCAGGTGGAACCGCTACAAACACGCTTGAAGACGGTTTATGATGCACATAATATTCATGTCGAAACCACAATTATTCACTCAGTGCACTGCCAGATGCTTACCTTTTGTGCATCCTCCCATTTCTCCTTATTTTCCTCCTCCAAGAGGTTGCTGATGATTTGAAAGAAGTTCTGTGGAAATGATGAAAGGGAAAATACATGACACCCACTCTCCACACGGTGCTGCATGCACTGCAGCAAGACGCCTTTAAAACCAGGAGCCGTGAACCGTACACAAAGATTTTATTTATGGATAATATACAGGCACTTCTGATCACAGTCGGGGATTTCTGTGAAGAGATAATGACATTCCCTGCAGGGCTCAATTGCAAAAAGAAAAAGAAAAGATATTTGCCCCTGAAACTGTGATGGTGATGCTAGAGAGAAGGTGGGATTCTTTGTTTCAGCTCTGACAAAAACATTCCTCGGACCCTGGCGGCTTGCAGCAGACACTTAATGCCAGAGGAGGAACACACAAGCTGCAATGATGGGGGGAAAAAAAAAAAAGATGAAAGGGAATGTTTGAGCTGCTGTATGGATTGTCCTTTTTTTGGCAGCGGAAAGCAGGATCTGCTCGAGGTGCGTGCCTCCAGTAGTAATAGGACCCCTGTCTGATCTTTAGCCTTGTTATTTCGTCTGGTCTACAATGTGCCTGAGGGAGTGGCTCTCTCTCTTGACACAGGCTATCTTGTTTTCTACTTGAATGCTTATGCTCCCTCTGGTGGTAATGTGCCCACTTTAACACTGCATTAGCGCAGAGGCTCATGGAGGGGGTGGGCTGGCTGGCTGACTGCTCTGCTCTCTGCCCACACACGCACACACACACACACACACACTATATAGCTCTCATCATAACCAGGGACAGGATGCTTCCCTCACCTCATAGATTTTCCAAGGTGGGGAAATGGCTGAATGGGCCCTCGGCTGTCCATCCGTGGCCAGAACATTTGGCTTTTTATTTCTGCAGAATATTAGCGGCAGACTGCACGCACACCTTACCTTCTCTTAAGTGTGCATATTGCCAGTAGAGATTTGAGGGAACGAACATCCCTGACATTTTGCAGTCCAAATTCCACAGAGCTTTGGAAGTGCATAATTAAGCAAGTTGAACATGTTGGTTGATTTAATTATCTCCATCCTAAACCTGGAGAACAAGCTGTACGGCAATAAAGGTCTGAATCACACGACTGAGTCACAGTCGCTGAGACACTAAGCTTAGATCACGACGTATATATCTATACGTCACTGGTTTTGATATGACAAGGTACTTCATGTGCTGATGCTTTTAGTTTATCTGTTTGTCCTTCGCCTTCATGTCCCCAGATGTGTATAAAGTCCAACAATATGGGTTTACTGTACATATTCAATGTACCTAAAGAAAAGCTTACTACTCAGCAGATAAGGTAACGTCATCTGGGAATTTCAAAGAAGCTGAACCTTCATGTTATTAAAAAGCAAATATATTTTTCTACTATCCAACAGAAAACAACTGGTTTAATATTCAGTGTGTTCTTGCCATCACATGGTGAGTTACTAGAATAATAATAATAATAATAATACTATCATATTCTTATAATTATTGGTATATATTACATACACGGTCACACACACACACACAAAGAAGAGATCCAATAAACCGAACTCAAAGACTGCACATATATCACAATCATGGCACTAGTGAGAAGATCATCTTATCGACAATGGAGGTGGAGCTTAAGCCGTAGTCTCCTCCTCATTCTATTGACATAAAAAGCATCAAGTCTGCAGTCAATCACCCCAACACGATGACATGAAGCAGTTATGAACGTGGATGAAATCTCCTCAGACAATGGAGTCATGGGATGTGTCTGTCAGCCTTTGTGGTCTCTCACAAAATGGCACAAATTGTCATATTTTCTGTAAATTTTCTGTGCAAAACATCGGTATAATACAGCTGATAATATTGCCAGGATGTCACATGAGCCACTGCACCGTGGTATATGACTGCGCTACAGAAAGATGATCATCCATGAATTCACTTACTTGCACGTCGTCTGATGACGGCTCGTAGCTCGCCCTCTTGAACGTCTCGGTCACGTTGCGCAGGATCTCCACGGACGAGAGCAGGTCGCCGGCGTAGAAGTTCCTCCTCTGGGTGAGGTCCAGCAGGTTCTTGGTGACCTGGGACATCCCATCCCCCGCCAGCATCCTCTGTCCCTTCGCAAGGTGCCCCTGAACCTCCAAAAACAGGAGAACACAGAACTTGGGGCATCGGTGTCCTAAGCGGATTTCCGGAGGCACACACTGATGCGCTAAGCTACACATTTAGAGTAAACGGAGTGAAACAAATCAGGAAGAAAGACTTGACTCTCCAAGGCCTTTTCTGTGACACATATATATCTAAGCCGGGGCTGAAATGTATTCTGCCTCGTGGATGTTTTGAAATGAGCCAATATGAATAAAAGAGTTAACTGGAGCAGAAGACTCAGATTTAGGCAGAAATTGTACAGTGAAATGACATTTCACATCATTGCACAGGGTTTATAGTTATAAATACACATCACAGGTGCAGTGCTATATGTGCTTTCTCAGCTCTTCTGAGTCTTTATATTCTTAACAGTGATGGAGGGTTATCACAAATACCTATTCTAATGGGAATGTCTTTTCTCTCTATGCCAGTGAGTTGTTTTTCCACGCGACACACATATGTTAGGTTTGTTTTCAGTACAGAAAAATATGACATCTCATTTTAATTGTCTCATCTCGTATGCAGATTACACACAAATGAGAGCGAGATGGAATTTGCAGTTATTTTAACGGGGGTTGAGCAGAATCTGCATTGTGAGATATCGCAGACATTTAAGTGACAGCAGCAAGATGCTGCAGAGGCATCTAATGCGCCTCATCTGTGCCAGAGATGCCAGCAGGATCAATAATCTCATCCACAAGACCCTTGCCCTCACTGGTCAGTGAGACCGTGAGGAGCAGGAGGTCACCGACCAAATTGCTCCCTATCATGGTCAATCCATCCCAACCCCTCCATCACACGCTGCACAGACACTGGAGCTCGTACTCTTTACGGAGACATCTATCTTTATGCACTTCCTGTTTTATTTACGGGGGTGTTGCTTTTTTGTCAATGAGCAAAACTGTTAAGTGATTTATTGAAGAAGATGAGTTGCAGATGCAGTTACGTGTGAGAGAGGAATAATGTGCTGCTTTTAAGAGGAAAAAAAGGAACACTATGCTTCTTGCCGGATCAATGGATTCAAATATATGAGCAAAGTTTCACACAGATAAGAACATGCCAGAAAAACTAAATCCATTATGTCAATTTATTACAAAGAGAAAAATGGTGAAATTAGTGTTCTAATTTGCTCCGCTATTGAAAGTGGTTAATCTTTAGGTACAGTGTGATGAGAATGGGAGAGGGGGGGGGGCAGAGGTAACACAGGGGAGGTAATTTATGATGCATTGGAGTCTGTGAGAGGAAGCTGACGTTGCACCTACTGATTGCTGCAAGTATCTGAATTCGTTTGTTATGCATCGAGCATAGCTGGGCTGCTCCCAGAAGGCCATACCACGGTGATCCAAAGAGCAGCGTCGACTAGTGGTGCCTGTAGAGCAGTAGGAGACAGATTTGGAGAGGACAAGGAGTGAAAGGGGGATGTGAGAAAGAGAGGAGATGGTTGCAGGCACAGAGAGTGTCGAGTTCGGGAGGGAAGGGGGTGGTTGGATTGGGGATTAAGACCAAAGGATAGCCAAAAGAATGGCAGATGGAAGTGGTGGGTGCAGGAGGGGGGGGGGGGGGTATGGAAGGAGCGGAAGGACAAAAAGAGAAGTGGACGACAGAAACATTAATTTATATTTTCATAATAGGCTTTTGCTTTTTTGTCCGTTTCTGTTGCCCATCACTCACCGTCAGAATTTGACATTGCCCATTATATTTTGCGCTGAATTTGAGGCACATTACTGACGGAGAGGGCAGAGAGGTTTCTGAAAGGAAAGTGCTGCATTTCATTTCAAGCAACAGGCACAGGCTTTTAAAATATGTTACGCACTGTGTGCTGCGTTAACACAAGTTCCGGTGGCTCACTCAAGCAATCAGCTGTGTTAGCCATCAGGCATTTAAACAGTGGTCCTGAAAAAGCAGACCCACCCAATATCCATCCACATCTCCTACGTAGAGGTCCAACATTGCACCTACCCAGCTGTCGAGCTGGTGGAGTGCACGTCACACATCACCCCACCGCTCCAACACAGGTGCTTGACATCCTGAGGGAAACTCCCACAGTACAAAACAATTCCCCCGGCATTTTGTGCTTCATATAAACTCTCTTCTATGTCTTGTTCTCTTTCTTTCACACACACACACACACACACACACACACACACACAGACAGGAAGATACTGAAACCACACCTCTTACGCCCACCTCCTCCACTGCTACTGCATGGCGGTATGCACTTAAAGCCATGAGTGTACACAAAACATCGCTATATGCCAGAAGGGCATGCAGCACCATGAGACAACAGGAGAGGTTTCACACTGCACTGTGCATTTATCTGCTTCCAAACTGGGATTTTTTTTTTTTTACATTCATCCTGCACGCCCCCTTTGTTTAGCATTCAAAAGTATACTTTCACATCTGTATTCCATCATCTCTCTGGCTCTAAAAACGGTGTGAAAAAGGTATATTTTATGATGGCTTGATGCAGAGAAATTGGGGATTCAATTCACTTTTTCTGGCTCCGACATTCTCAAAGGTTACTGTCGACCAAAAGAGACACTGTGCTTCAGCCGGGAGGCGGCAAAATATACCGAACAAACAAGAAGAGGCTGCAGTCAACAACTGCTTTAAACTAATAAACATGCAAGCCACTCAAATGAGAAATGTGAATCTTGTTTGTGTATTGACTTGGAAGATGAGTTTAATTCAATAGATACCGAAAGACTTCTCCATCTTCTTTTTTCCAATGAGTTATTTAGCCCTCAAATGACCTGTAGTCTGCTTTCGTTTCAGTGTTATACTGTCTGATGTAATTTTAATGTGAAATCAGCAGTACTAGAAGGTACAAATTTCCCGAGGCCACAATCATTTTAAAGTGAAATGCATGGGCCAGTGCGCACGTTTATGTTTGCACAACAGTTTTGCGAAGAAAATTCATGATTTTATAGCAAAGGAATGTGGTTGAGGTATTATTAGCTGTATAAAACAAAACCCAACACCACACTTGCTGCCAAAAACTGTCCATAAGCATTTCATGGGAAACATTATTAAGAATAACCTATGCTCACTGGAGAGGGATTACACAAAACATCCCTTCTTCCCTTCATGATCAGTTTTGCTAATTTAACAGATTTGGGGATTAGGGAAATTGAACACTGTAAATTGACCGTAGGTGAGAGTGAATGGTTGTTTGTCGCTATGTGACCCTGTGATGGACTGGCGATAGCTGGGATTGGATGCACCGTGACCTTCATGTGGAGGACAAAGCAGTAGGAAATTAATGAATGAATGTAGTTAGTTTCATATTTCTCTCTAGAATAAACATTTTACTTCCTCTTGGCTTGGATCTGTGTCACCAGTGGGGTCAAACAAGGTCAGGTATGGAAAAGGAAGCTTTCACTGGGAATTCTCACCAATCTGTCATTTGTCCTTGCATCACCTGTGATGTATGTAGAGTAGGTCGACTATGACATATAGATCAGCGGAGATGTGATCAAAACCAAGGTTGCGCTCCGCAGAGACAATGACCTGTCGCTGTCCAGTTTTATGGTCTTCTAAACTTGGGGGTGACTTTTTTTTCCAAACACTCATCTCAAAGACAAAAAGGCTAAAAAAAAAAAGCATTTTCTACCTGAGAAATAAGAGATTAAAGGATAGATTTGTGTGGCCTTAGTATTATCCAATCCACATTCTTTCCTCTCTTTTTTTTATACAGAAATGTAAAAATCAATACCTTACATTGCCTCAGTAATAACGGAACATATAGTATGTGAGCCACGTTACCACTTTCAATTTAAAGGAGGCTGTTATTTGCAAGAGAACACATGATAATTTCGATTGATCACTAATAGATTTTTTAACTTGTGTTTCTCTTTTTTTGATTTCTCCCTCTTTCAGTTTGGTGAGTCAAACTCCAACTGATCATTTAGAGTTGAGGCTTTTAGTACTTTTTGTATCTATTATTTCATACATGTATCCTCTCCACACTTTCTTGCCTCTGGTGGCAGTTCACAATAACACTAGAAGTGGGTGCTGTACTGCTGACCTAGATGACGCCTCTGATTGAGGCACTGATGCCTCAAACCCATTTGAACATTTTACCCAAACAGTCTGACTTCGTCCGTGTCACACGTTTTGTCATGCCGCTTTTGCTGATCAATATTTAATCTCTGTTTACCCGCTCTCTGCAGCCATTACACGTCTGAACTGTCCTCGAAAGGGGAAGGTCTGAACGTGAGGCGCTTCGTCTCGCTACACGTTTCTTTCATCGAAAGGTTCTGTGGTTTTGACCTTAATCTAATTACAGGTTAAAGGTTGGAAGGTGTTGTTTTGCTTTATACTTTCATAATGTGAGCTTTGTGAAACCTGCTGACACCGGAACTGTGATTAATGGCTTTAGAAATAAACTTGACCTGACCTGATCTGTTGTCCATCATGTTCTTTTTTTGAGTGGTTAGTACCAGCTTTCTCAGGAAGGATGTTTCATGTAGTAATACATTATTTTACTCTTTTATCATGATATTGTTTCGACATTAAAGGCCCTGCTTCACCATTTGCTGATGTAACGCCCTTTAGTTACAAACACATGTGTGTAATGCCGAATTTTTCTTTGGAGTTTAACAACGTTGAGCTATAAAGTCTGAACGAGTTTGTATTTTGTTGTAGTCCCTTATTTTCACCAGCAGGGTGCGCATTAGTCACACACAAGCGCTACTCACGGTCATAGTTCCTTTGTTTTTTTACCGGCTCGCAGGTTTCTGACAACGATGAGAACAGACACGCTATGGCCAAATGTTAATAATTAGATGAACTTTATTTTGTTTTGAGTTATTGATTCTGAAAGTTATCCGCACCTGTGAGAAGGTTTTTGGGTTGCCGGACATCGCCGTTTTATCGTGTTAACTCCGGTGAGTAGTAACCATCAGCGCTTAGCATAGCCAACCACGGCTAATTAACCACTCATTTCATGAATATGTCATTATTATTTGCCGTTATGCTTCTGAGAAAATGTTTAAAGCCAACCGGAGGTATATAAAAGTGTGGTGAATTTGAGAATGTGGTTAATTTTGTATTTCTGTGTGGATAACTGTCTGTGCTAATCGAACTAGTGCTATGTTTTAGCAATTGGGCTATTGCTATACAACATGTTACTGATATGACCTGTGCTATTGCTATTGCTATATGCTAGCTAATGCTACAAAGTTAAACAAGTTGGTTTTGTGAGCTAAAACACATACAGTTGTGTGCATCTGATTATTGAGACAGCAATTCAGTGAATTATTCTCAAACACCATTGATATGTGATTCAATTCATGATTTGTGCGTATGTAAAGAACATTTAAAAATATTTCATATACACACCATTTTGTGTGTGGGGGCTGTTTAAAAATTCATAAGTTACATTGTCAATGTGAATGGCTCACGTTCATTGATTTAAGATTAAAAAGAGAGGATAAATACTGTACACTTGATTTAGATAAATGTTTTAAAAGAGATGAAGAGCTAAATAATAGATTTAAAGGATAAAAACTGCTGCTCTATGCAGGTTGTTTTGTGTGTGTGTGTATGAATCGATTCTGATGGCGAGCCAGAGCCTGGACCCGAGGAACGCGGAGCAGAACACCGGCTTACATGCATGGAGGATGTGATGTCGGAAGGAGCTTCATGGAGCATCGGGAGAAAGACAGCTATCACATCATACAGATAAGAAACAAAATCACACTACCCGGGTAGACGAACAATTACACAACCATACACTGAAAGACTAATACACACACATTCTGATTTCGGACGGACTGTGGACACAGTTTTTTTTTTTTTATTTGGTTTGCACTTTGAACAGGATTCCTATTGTAAATTTGTTTATTTGTTTGTTTACAACTGAGGTTCTTTCTTGGTAAATTCCAATCTATAGAGAAATATAAATTCAGTCATAGCTGAACTTTTCATTTGTTGCAATTGAACAGTGGCTTCCTGCCAATAAAGAATATTTTTGTTACTATTTTTTCTAACTGTTGTCCATGTCATATATATCCTCCAAGAGCGAAACTGTCTTCTGATTTGGCCTACATTGAAAGTACATGACATTCACCCCAGCTCATGTACAATAGACGGCGTTACACAGATTTACCACAATCATGTTTTTGCTTCATATTTGCATGCTGTGCATTATATGTTCATTATAACATGACACAGCTTGTCAAAAACAATAGTATAGAGAAAGCGTTGGGTGTGACAGGATCCAAATTTAGCTGCCATATTGACTCACGGATACGCTTTTGTTTTTTGCTTTGAATATAACAAATTATTGCTTCTCAAAGAAAAGTAATTAGTGGAGCTGTAGAAAAGTGTCTCACAGTGACCTGAAGAACCTTTTCAGTGTAAATCAAATTGTTAATCAGTAAAGGTGTTACATTTCCAACTGCATTACACGGAGTAGAAGGAAAAACACAAAAAGTCCTCAGTGCCAGCTTGAAATAGCTTTGTAGTGCTGAGCAGTTATTAGCCATAAAACTAATGTCAAGTCAGAAAGCTAATGTCATACTAATAAATCTTCCTCGCCATAACTTTGCCGCAGGTAAGCCATCTGTGAATGACAGTGTGTTTGCTGCAGCAACTCATTTACCAGTTAGACGTTTTATGGTTGTGGGAGAGAAATGTCAATTTATACCAGAAGTTTTACAACAGCTTAGTGTGTGGGATCAACATGTAACATTAACACCCGACACCAACCCATTGTCCTGCTGTGTTTGTCTGCAAACTGACCTTCACTAGGCACCAACGTAACATGTCACTGTAGCGTTGTCATAGATTGAATCTCACTTTGTTGTGTTGCCTCCTCATCCTTTCTCTTCTTTTTTTGTTTCATCCTGAACTTTCACCCTCTGCTCTCATGCTCCTCTCCATGCACATATTAAAGCTTCTGTTTTCTGACTGAAAACAGATCTCGGTGTGCTTCTGTTCACAGAAACATTTTTTTCTCCATCCAGTAGACAAGCTGTGCAAGCTGACAGGTTATGTAGGGAGTTGCAAATACAAACTGTGGTTTCTCCTCAAATGTGGAACTTGACTTTTTGGTACCGTGTGTTGATTTGGCAACCAAAGGCTAGTTAACTCCCACAATATCTATTGTGGCAATAATCTACATAATGAAGCCAAATTACCATCATATGTGTGTACATTTCAGTAAAATTCTACAATTGCAACATGATAGTAGCACAAAGTTATTGTGATTCAAAGCCAAACCTTGTTACATTTAGGTCTGTCAATCATATTATAGTTTCTGATATAAAATGTTCTTAAATGAGTCTTAAATAAAATAAAAGAGTAAGCTCACCTGTGGCATTGGGCGGGCATCTATTAAAGGCCAGTTCTCCTGAAGGTGTCCGTCGCCACACCATTGACACTGCATAGTCCTCAGGACAAATCTCATATGGTGCTGAAAAGTAAAGTGGATTTCACCTCGGTGCAAGAGCTTTCTGGCATTCACAACATGATGCAACAATTTCCTAACATTACATTCCAGGGGGACTAGCAATCAAGCCTGCGTGTTGTTAAATATGATCTCGACATTGTCATAAGACGCATCCTCACCTTCAATTCACTATGGGTACTACATAATAATGCTAATAATCGTCATAATAATTCAGAAAATAATAGGTTGAAAAAGCAAAAGGGATGATTTTGTAATGTGCACAGTAAGCTTTAATGGTATTTGCAAAACCCAGTATGTCCCATCAGCAGTATCTATTTTTTTCTTAGTTTATTGGAATAAATCCATACTCATTCACCCCCTCCTCTGAATCCACTTATCTGCATCTCCTCTTGAGCCTCTGTTTGAAATGATCTTGTGTGACAAGACATGTCCTTCACTACACAGAGATAATTATCTCCCCACTTTGAATTGGCTTCCCCTCTGGCCACTCAGATTTAAGTCTCATTATCCTTTGGCTCACCTGGACAGCGTTGGTCGCTGCACTTTCGGACTTCTTCTCCATTGCCATCACACTGCTGACCAGTCACTGCTGCCCCCTGACACACTCGTGCTCGCCTCTGCCATCCGCCATCGCACGACTTTGAGCAGCCACTCCACGGGCCCCAAGGATTCCACTGGCCATTAGCTGAAACAAAAATCACTCTCAGTTAGAAGCAGATGCTTTCAGACGCATACAATTAGCAAATGAACTCACAGAATATTGGATGACATTGTTTTTTTTTTATATGGAACACATTTAAGCTTCCAATTAGGTTGCAGTCTGTTATTATCACAAAACTGTACAGGATCTCTTGATATCTGAATAATTAAGAGACTGTGTGTTTTATAGGTAGAGAAGGTGATCTCCGAGTGGTGATTATTTGCCTCGCTTAAATATTAAAACACATTAATGCTGAAGTTTTCAAAAAACAGGCTGCATGTTTTATGTCCTTGTAATGAACACTGTTAAATCGTGCATTAGACAAAAAACAGATGTGGCCCCTTTAGCAATGTAGTAAATCACATGCCCTTGTCTGAGCAGAGAGGTACAACACCCAGTGAGCAGGAAACGCACTCTACACTCATTTGAACCTCCACTTACCCCCTACTTCACACATGTGAAGGTGTTTCATGTCCTACAGCTAACCTCTGTCAGATCTGCTTCCACAAGAAAAGGAGACATCAGAAACTGCCGTGTTCTGCTGGGTTTAAGAATCAACAAGAACCAGAAGATACTGATCCCCTGTGTGTTTCAAAGAGCTCAATGTGCAAGCGGGGCTAAAGAAGTTCCTCCATGTGATTCACAATTCTGGTCAAGCCTTTATTGTAATCATTAATTTAACAAAATCTTGTTTGGTTTCGTTTTTGAAAATAAGGTTGTTGCATTTTAGCACACTGAGTAACTCAAAGATGTACAGTATTTCACTCTTTCTTGAATAAATATTGACTTCATCTTCAGTGGTTTAAGTTTCACACACCTTCCCACCACACTTGCTCATCGGCGGCTTAGACTGTCGTCTCACTAATGTTTGATCTCTCACCTTAGAAACAAATCAGAATTGCTAAAAAGGTCTGGCTCATTAAATGAATAAATTGTATAATGCATCGTCCCACTGTGAGGAAAACAATGGCATCTCCTGCCTCATTACCATGCGCACAAATTAAAAATACATATTCAGGAGCATTTACCAGTGCTTTAGTCATGCAAGAGAGCATAAGGTTGGCTCACTGGTTATGCAACATTCCCACTGATTTTCAGCAATTGCAGAGGAATCACTTTGCTGCACACATGCCAGTGTAAGACAAAAAAGAACAGCAGTTTTTACACTGCTTCAGTGAAAATTGCATCAGGAGATTATAAGGGTGCTCAGGCCCTTCACATGATCAAGTCAATTCAAAGCCGGATGGAGACCATAAGCTGACATCTTTAAGCCTCTAATACATCTATGATGTTGACAGACAGTTTGGACAGATAACCCCAAAATCATGTGAAATGCATCAGTATAACTGGATTTCACAAATCCAATTGGTATAGCATGGCCTTAAATATTATTTTTTATTCTTACAACACAGATTTTGTTCTTGCTACAGAGGGAGAGAAAGAGAACAAAAAACCCTGGCTCAATTAAATCAGACCCCATATTTAATCTTACATTGAGTTTATGTGGGTTATTACGGCACTCATTATTTTAATAATCTTTATTGCTACACGAGACTGGGGAGTGTTTGTGATTTGTCACACGTCACATCATGGTTTTAAATTTAGACATAAAATCGGACATAGAATTAGGAGGCTCAGGATTTTACCTGTGCAGTCAGGATTATGGCACTCTCTGCTTTCTGCCCAGTGACCGCGACACTCAGATCCCCCATGGGCGGCTGCTGAGCACTGCCTGGTCCTCTGCTGAGTGCCATTGGCACAGGTCACCGAGCAATCGCTCCAAGAGCTCCACTCCTGCCACTGTCCATCCACTGAGGCACCAAACACAACCCAACAAGCATGTCCCAAGTGGAGGGAAAAGAGGGCAGACAGATATGGTAGGAGATATTTAGATCACTATTTCCTCTCAGACTGAAAACCAATAAAACATTAAATGAAAAAAAAAATCACATTACTAGTTGCAGATTTTGAAGAATTGGTTTGGTTTTAAACAGGTTAAAAGATTTCTGAGAAACAGCCTAAGGCAACATGAAAATAAAACATTGTTTGTTACAGTAGAATAATTTCATATGAAAAATTTTGATTATTACTATGTTAAATGCACAAACTGCAGACACTATTTTCTGCCTGCCTGCCTTCCATCTTCCATGTCAGTGCAGACAGGAACCATCTGGGACTGAGCGGTTTTCACTGAGTCTGTAACCTGCCGAGCCAAGCTAACATTTACTGTGTGGAAAAACTCATCATCGCTAATCTGCTTACCACTCACAGGCTATTGCTGGTAAGTGATTTGGACATCAGTATCACAGTATTGACAGAGTTTCCTGAACCGCATTATAGCGTAAACACTATTACTTTAAATGCACCACAAAATGCCGTCCTTTTTTTACTCACCTCTGCAGTATTGTATTGATTAATGATTTCTAGCGCATGTAAGTGAAACTGTTACTATCCTGAGGAAATCAACTGCTAAAATGATCAATTTTTTTGATGATTTTCATCACTTATGTCCTGCCCATCTTCTTGCCTTCAGTGATAATTGTTTTCAGTCTTATTATTGATAGAGTAAGAGAGCAGACAGATTATACCTGGGCACAGGGCTATGTTGCAAAGCTTAGTCTGGGTCTCAGGTCCATCACAGGCCCTGCCTCCGTGCTGGGGAGGGGCACACATCCTAGTCCTAGTGCGATGCCCTCGGCCACATGTGAATGAGCACAGGCTCCATGGTGACCACTCCTCCCACACACCGTGTACTGCGGACACAGAAAAGGCATCAGGCCTAATCAATGTCTCTGTCCCTATACTGTAGCATAAAGAAACCCGTAACAAACTGCACGGAACCATGAATGAAATAAAATCAATCAAAAATAATTAGGAACAAAACTAATGTAAGTGAAATCCCAGAGCGTATAGACAGTGTGTGGCTTCACAAGGTCTCATCCACAAGCATTAGTCACCTCCATGCATTTAGCGTTGTTTGTCATGTAAACAGTGACAAACGCTGACCTACAATAATGTTTCATGCAGAGGTAAATTTATACAAAATGGAATCTAAAAATATCAATCTCTCATTTGGAGGTTTCACAAGCCATGCGTTTCTAAACTATGAGTCTAAGAGGGACTATAATACCAGTGATTCTTCATGTTGTTGTTTTTTTTAACCAACAATCATTTAGCAAATTTGTCTTTACACCAACGTAACAATTGTAGTTAAACACGAGAAAAGAAAGCCATAACCAGGACCTCTGCATTACCAGATTTTATATTTTGCATCGAAATGTTCACTCGGTAAAGGTCAGCACACACAGCCCAAATCCAAGAGGAAATGTATCATATATCGGGTGAAAAAAAAGAGATGTGTTTTATATACCGTCGCCTCATTAGATACATATGTATGGATAAGTTTTTCTTTATCATGTATCATATTATTAATTTGGACACTTAGGTCATTGTGTAGCGGCAAAATATTGAAAATTCACTTTAAGGGGTATAGATATCAGAGTTTTTCTTGAGTACCATAAGCATGTTTCTACTAAAAATATGTGTTCAGCCATGGAAAAACCGGGAACAAGTCTCCCAAGGGGCATTTTGAGTTATTTACAGATTCTGAAAGTGTGTTTTCTCAGCTTTCCAACAATGTCTAAACCATAGAAAACATATTGTAGCTGTACGATGAGTGTGTTCTAATCAACTACAATAGAGCACAGGGGACTGCAATGAAAACAATAGGCTGAAGCTTGGGGCAGCTGTGCATGTACATACAGTATATTTGGACTAAAATAGATTAGATGAGATGAAACTTTGTTTTCAATGCACAAAGTACGAGTACTGGGACGACAACATGAAGTGGCCCTCTAAACATGACTTAAGATCTTGCAAATGCTAATTTGTTTGCATTGATGTTTCCTCTTTTGAGAGGTCACTGTCAACAGCTTGTGCAGATGCTTATCT
Organism: Solea solea; assembly: GCF_958295425.1. Taxonomy (NCBI): domain Eukaryota; kingdom Metazoa; phylum Chordata; class Actinopteri; order Pleuronectiformes; family Soleidae; genus Solea; species Solea solea. Next base: position 17,168,727 of record NC_081148.1, read on the forward strand.
GAAGATGCTGCAGAACAATAAATAGACCTTAGTATCTATTGTTGAGTAGTTGGATCAGGGAATCAGGATGATGTCTGTCCCGGCCTATGTCCCCATAGCTTTGATGCTCTAAGGAAAGTGTCCTGTGGTGGCTGAAGCATTTACTTTGAAAACTTGAGTCACAGCTAGCAACTATGAAAACGGATTCAGGGATTTGTGTGTGTGTGTGTGTGTGTGTGTGTGTGATTTTCTTTCTGCTATGATTTACAGGCACGGCCATGAGCAAATCGCACTGTGCTGCAAGGTGAACTTCTCCGACCAATACAAGATGGTGGCCAAGAGCAAATACATTTGCCAAGAGGGTTTTCACTCAAAGCGAGGGTTTGGTTGGCCTTCTCACACATTTGAGTGAGTTTTGAAGTTTTTTGTTATCCAACCTTACACATCTAAGAAATGGTTTTTGAAACTTTCTGATTCACCGAGTTTTCTGAATCAATACTCCTAATGTCAGATAGTGAGTTTTTTCTTATTGAATCATCTGTGATATATATATAAAGACGGATGTTTCTTGTCAAGTTCTTTTAGAAAATGACTTATCTTACTTGTACCCATGGGATTGTGTCTGTAATTATTGTTTTTGTTTCGGGTCAGCTTTCCTTTTGTGCTATAACTTTTTTATGTTCGAACAATAACGATAACTATTATTAAAACAGACATGCAATCACCTCTGCTGATACCAAAACAGCAGGTGTTTAGTACAACTGATATGTTAGCATTCGTGATTCTATTTGTTATATTATATCAATAAGAATTGCCCCTTAAAATGCAGGATGTTGTTTCTTGTTTAACTCCTTGTGTATTTTTATGAAGTGCTTATATAGGCTGATGTTATTATACGTCTTAACACCACCAACAAAACAGTTAATTTTTCAGATGTGTCCCTCGAACACTTAGCCTACATCTGAAGGAGCTGCATTATAACTGTGCTGTTGACCTGAACCCATTAATAATGTGTACACGAGCCACACCTTTAATCTGGGCGACATATTCCATGGCTGAAATAATCACACCATGATGTACCATCATTTATCATGACAAAAGAAATTGTGGCTGCTTCTACATGCTTGGTAAATTTCCCTTTTGTGGCACTAATGAAGGATTATCTTATCTTTTCTCATCTTGTCTTGTCTTATCTAATGCTTTGGAGTACAGACCACATGTTTGCACATGAAAGGAAATATTTCATTATATATACATATACATTTGTGGCAGTGAACCAATATTTCAGCAAAAAGCAAAGGGGTGACTCTTTTATGTCAAGTCAAGTCAGTCATATATAATGCTGCCATGCTGCATTATAATAAAAAGGAGATTTTCATACTTGTTGGAAGTAAAGATGTGATGCCACACAATAATTAATCTGAGTATACATAATGTGTTTTGTAATCATGGAACAAAAAAAACCCATTCTGACCCATTTGAATTTATTTAATCTAATCACAGTCGTCACAGACTGCACTATAGTCCCTGCCCGAAACAGCTTGGGTCACAAACTTGTTTTGGTGGAACATTTTCCCATTGCCATTTCAAAATTGTCTATAATTCACATGAAAGAAAATTACTTAAAAAGATGTATGATGACTGTGAAATTGCATCTTTCAGTAACAATCTGCAGCATGTAGTATGCAAGATCAGAGAGTTGGCTCGTATTGTAACCTGCGGCAAAGGGGATTTTTTTTTTCTTCTTCTGAAAATAAGCCGGATGTGCCACCTAAATTAGGCACCCAATGGGAGACTCATACCCACGAGCTACATCCAGTGAGTAAGACTAACTGTGTTATAAGAAATAATAAATGTTAAAGCAACCCTGAGCATCTACTGCCGAGCAACAGCGGCGTCTGCTGCATCCTAATTAATCAGAGAGGGCTCACAGTTCTGAACATTTTAGCTGTTTTCACATGCAGAAAACAAAGCTCATCAATCACTTCACCGCAGCTCTGATTCTGTAGCCCCAGTAACTGCACTGAAACACAGCAGCACGGTGTATGTTCATAAGTCCATTTTATAGTGACTTTTTTTTGCTGGATATCAGAGACGGTTGCTGCTGTCTTTTTTATATGACAGTTTAGCGATGCTCTCTTTTCACCTGATTCTAGTAATTAAAGGTCGGTGTGTAACATTTATTGGATTTATTGGCAGAAACTAAAGATACCCATGCGTGTATTGGTATGGGTGTATAATTTAAAATATAAATAGCTTGATTTCCATATCATTAGAATAAGACAGTTATATGTACTTTAGACAAGGGCCTTGCTTTGGGAAAAGGGAAGAGTGAATGGAGAAGTCCTCTGTTTGCTACAATCTACAGCCTCACCATTAGATGTCTCTTAATTCTTACAAATTGGATCGCATCATTCAATCATAGAAGGTGCGATCTCATGCGTGTTGCATGAGATCACACCTTCTCAACCAGCTGCATAGCACAAAAAATACACGCTTTCAGGGCACAGAGTGGAAATGAAAGCAGCAACATATTCCTTATTGCAAATCACTGTAATTTCAAAATGATTGTAGAGCTGTTACTTTTAAGGTCACATAGCTGTGTAATGTACAAATAAAAGAAAGTAAAGCTCTCCATTTCGAAAATGTAATCATTCCCTGCTCATTATAATTCTTGTTTACATGTGTAGTGTTTAGGAGTCTTTGGTTGATGCATTTGAGATGGTGTGATAGCAACAATTAGTTGTTCTTATTTCTAAAGTAGAATTATATTAAATTGTGATACTGACCTCATAAAATAATGTCACACTAATTCTGCCTGGGCATTGCATATTTGCACTGGATGTACTGAAGAAAAAAGTCAAATATTAACAGAACTGCTGCAGACTGAACTGCTGTTCTTCATAAGAAAGGAGAAGATGGAGCCACTGGTGCAGGTTTTAATGAAGGGCTTCTCATTTCTTTCCTAAAATGCAGATGCAGTGTCCCAGAATTTCATCAAGCTATGTCTTCGGTGACAGTGGCAATCGGGTGAAATTCCTTTGAGACTAAATTTATGTGTCTGTTCAAGCATACTCTCTTTTGGAGATATTCTCATAACTTGGCTTTCTCCAGACATGTTGAAGAAAGCTGATTGATCAGTCTGCCTTTCAGAATATTAGATATAGACTCTGTTTCCTGTGGCACCATGCCAGGTGGGATTTTTTTTGGAGCAGTTTGCTACTGCAACTGCGTATGGTTTGTGCTATATCAGCTCTATGATCCCAGTTTTAATAAAAGTAAGTGGAGAGAAGCATCATGGTATTCCTGATATTACAGGCAATGTAATTTATCAACACTGCAGGACTATAGTATATTTGAAATAAAATATACTAAAATCTCATGAGACAATGTGATAAATTAAGAGCAGCGACATTTTAGAAATGAAAAAGATTGTCATCTTATGACCTTATTTCTTATTTTCTCTAAAAAAAAAAAAGCCCAAAGAGTCCTGTCTCAGTCAAAGTCTTGTCAGAATTGCTTTGCAGGTTTCCCAGAGTTATTTGATGATAACTGTTTCTGCTTCATTATGTGAAAGAAACTTGTGCATCCACAATTAGCCACAGGCAAACATTAAGGTTTTGAGATTAAGCACAGACGGTAATAAACTTCCATGGGCAGCTCTGTACATTATGATTCTAAATTATATAAATAATTCCTAATGCAAATTTATGCATATACCTGGAATTGGGCTGTGCAGGGCTTTTTTTTTTTTTTTCTTTTTTCTAAAGAGAAACTAGAGATTTAATGCTGTGTGAGTTAAATATTAATGCCAATAGAGAAGTCTCACCAAGGCTGATATTTAGAAAGTATTTCCTGGAATAGTTCATTCTCCTCTTAGCATTTAGAGTTCATTCTGTTTAAAAAACTTTCCTTCATTTACACGTCACATCTAAAAGTGAAGCGCAGAGTGACAAAAGGAACTGACTGAACCTGACTACAGAATCTAATTACGACAGACACCTCTTTGTCTGAACAATTGAAAATGGCGACTTGTTTGAAACAAAAACCTGTCCAAATGGATGTAGTCGGACACACATTAGCCCTCTGTAGTTAACAGTCAGAAAAGCAAGTGCTGATACCACACTACCACTGACTCATCCGCCATACACTCATGGGTTATAGAAGACGCCTTGCAGCGTGTTTAAAGGAACGCTGTCAAGCTATTTTAAAATGCATAGCTGACCTTCAAGAAGCGAAGCTGATGACATATCAGTATCTACCGCTCCCAGAGCTCCATGCAGAACCACATATCATTAAACCATTTCACTGCTGATAAATTGCCCAACAGTTATATGGGATGGAGAACACAAAAGTGAATATGAAAAAAAGACATTCACAAATAAACATTAAAAAAGGAATCATCAGATTAGTATTAATAGTTACACCTACAGTAATGGTAATAACACATTCTTTAATAGAAACATTGTAAAGTTTGTTAAAAACATTGCAACACATTTCCCTCCATGTAAACAACAGATGAGCAAAACATTAATATTCAAGAATCTGCGGCTAACACTACCTGGACAAGGGGCAGTGTTATTGCAAACCCTTGATTCTCTTAAAGGGCCGCTGCAGTGAGTTCCGTATGGTGAGACACATGTTCTTGTTCGCACCTGCGACCCTTGACCGCATGTTACAGAGCATGAGCTCCACTGGGACCACTCCTCTGCACCTGATTCACCTGTGTGGGAGAAGGGTGACACTAGTTAAATGCAGCAATATGGTCCTTGGGCAGGGCTAACAGGGTGAGGTTGGGGCAAGGTGGGCGGGGTAGATTAAATTAGGAAGAGGCCAACATAGTTCATGTTGGGTAGAAATGGGGCCTTGGGAATTTACAAAAACACTATTGTACATCCTGTACTAACTTTATGTGATCTTTGATAAATACTGAATTGGCGGCATTCATTAATTTTGACTGCTGATTATTTATATATGCCGCCAACAAAGTGTTTTGTGTCCGCAATCACTGGGAGTTACAGCATCAGCAGACATCTTTATAGTGTGAGATTAAAATCACATTTATGCAAAGATCACAAAAAAGGCTTAGCAATGATTATAAGGATGATTATAGTAGACATTGTTGTATCTAACCGTTTCACTTCATTTAAACATTTATGTATATAATCGTGCATTTCAATGAGACCCAATAATAACATGTTTTTTAAAAAAAAAAACGTGTGAAAAGCAGCTCAAACAAAAATGAAAGTAACCCATAATAACATGGTGACATGCAAGAAAGACAACATCAGAGAAAATAAAATGGATTTTAATGGGTGTTAGTTAAGAGAGAGAGAGAGAGAGTTCTGAGTTATGGATTACCTTGCACTGCAGCAAACTATCTAGTTTCCTTGACAACAGTGGAGCAAACTCTTTGTTTTAGATGATGGCTTGAAATTATTTCCTCATCTGTCTTAACCAGTGAAGTCATAGCAATGGGGGGGAACTGAGAAGGTACAGTATAGCTGCTTTTATTCAGCAGGTCACAGCTACTTGTATGTGTGTGAATGTATAACATTCAAATTCCCATTTGAAAATATGGCAATCAGGTTTTGAAATAAACGCTTCACATAAGCATATTGTTATTGGATACATATTTTGTTTTGTAGTCAGTAGCTGTTTAGGTTACATTAAAATATTAATAAGAAGAAATGGCATTAAGCCTTTCAATCTTCATGGCCTAAAAAAAGATAAAACAAAGTCATGAAGCTGAACATTATAAAGAGGTGGTGAGTGAGTTCCAACGCCATGAAAAGAAGAGAATTGGTGACAAGTTAGTGGGCAGTCAGATCCCTACATCAGAGTTGTCACCAAATAATTGATTACCGTTGATTATGCTAAACGCTCAGGTGAAGTATTCTTTCTCTTTGAGGCCTTTTGTCTATGAAGAATCATTAATTGCAGAGAGAAATGTTGTCAATTGCAGCTCTGAATACATTTATGTTATCTGAAGTCATCAAATCACATTTGAATTTCTGAGCACAATATGCTTCAAAGTAGTTTCCCAAATAAAAGATGTTTTGTGAAGAACATACATATTCAGCCGAATAGGAATCTAAACCCTACTCTTAATATTTGCAGATCATAAAATAGACTGAAAGGTGGATCAATTTGTTAAATGAGGCCATACAGGGAGAGTAAATTGTGTGAGAATGATGAGAAACAGAAGGGCACAATGCGACGGGACAGGGAAACAACATATCTCCAGCTTGTGTAAAATGGAGTGGTGTTAATGAGTATATGTTAGTACCAGTTTGTGACCACAGTATGTATGTATGTATGGAGTGTTGCAAAATAAAATGGCAATGAAAGGATTCAAAAAATATGACAGCAATTCAAATTGAACAATACATGAAAAAAAAATGAAAACATTTTCCAAAAGTAAAAAATAATTAATAAATAATAATCTCATTAACATCTAAACACTTAGATTTAAACCCACCCGTAAAAAAAAGAAATCTCTAAAACAGATTAAAAGCAAAAGTTCCCAAATAATGGGAGGAAATTAAGGTTCTGCTTTAACATTGCTGTTACTCATTCCAATACTTTGTAATTCTATTAAAAATGCAAAAGTGGCATGTTGTAAATGTCATTTATTTGAATGAATGAATTTAGATTTCGGCGCTTTATGCTACATTTAATTAAGTCACATAGCTTCATTTTATCTCTAAGGGCAGAATCTATCAGTTCAACTTTTGCCAAGTATGTGTTTCATATTTGGCTGCGGGGGGTGAGTTTTTCATCAAATGACATTTAATTCCTCACGCCTTGAAGGAAACTATTAACTACATCAGAGCCTTCGTTTTAAACTTGTGTTTAATTTACGCTATATGAATATACTGTTTGGTTTATCCAACTCAGTATGTGACAAAAACAAACAGACCCACAAAACCCAATTATGTTCTATAGTCAAAGTAAATACTGCGATATATGGGGAATTTATCTTCCTATGAGAATGAGTAAGAAAAAATAATAATAATGCAAAAACATTTCCACTTAAAAGTACAAGTGCAGTGCAAGAGAGAGCATGCATGATGAAATTAAGTTTCGTTAACAAAATAAAGAAATATAACTATTGTATTACCAGTTTGTGCCATAAATTTAGCAGATTCAGCTTGCTCCTTCAGGGCCTTTGTGTCATGAACTGATCTTGGCCGCTGACTTTTTACTGTATGCTCTCCGATCATTCCATATTCTATGGGACAAAATAGAGGTTGATATGAAAGCTAGGCTTAAACATGATCTTCTGAGGGGAAAAAAAAGCTTATTACAAACTGTTTTTCAGAATACGCTTGAAACAACCGCAGTATATGGCTAGAAACAAAGACCACACAAGTTTTGTATTTAATTTGTCCTTTACTTTAGGGCATAGAACAATGCAACGGATTTATAAGGGTGAGTATTAAGTATTAATTGAGCTTGGAAGCACAGCGTAGACACATAGCAAACATGCAAATAAACTCACATTGTTTTCTTAAGACACTAACACTTCATCAGACCAGCTCCCTCCCTCCCTCCCTCCCTCCCTCCTGCACACCCAGAAAAGAAAAGAAAACAAAATGAAAGTAAAAATGTGTAAGCCATCAGAAAGCCACAGAGGAGGGGGGTCATGGACATAGCATGCTATTGATCCACAGTTTCCTTCAACAGTTTGGCTCATCTTTGTGCAATTTCTATTTATGTTGACCCAGTCAAAATATTGTTTTGCCTTTTTAGCCTTGGTATAATTAGACAAAATGTATTCTGAGCTGTATTCAGTACAATGCATGGTTAATCTCTTTGTTTCCCAGAGAGGGTGAAAGAGACTCTGGCTGCACACTGAAAAGAAAGTGGTGGTAGCAGTAATGCATATTTAGTTAAGAAACTTGCATCAGCGGGTTTTCAGACAAAGTGACACACTGTAAAGCGTTGACCTGCTTAAGTAGCTCATGCAAATTGTTTTTGAACCCATGTTTTAATTAAAAAAAAAATAGCATTACTTTTGCCAGCATGGTCCTAATGAGGTGATTATATCATTTGGAAATATGCAATGCAGGTGATGCATCAACAACAAATTCACACGTAGCTAATGTTAGTACATTGCACAATACAATGCATCAGCCATTAATAAGGGGGGTGTTTAAAACATCACTTCTAATATGGTTTGTGGCCTCCCGATTTGTTTCGCTTCTTGCCGCAGACTGTGAGCCCGGGAAAGACTGACCTCACATCTGATCACGTTCCACTGAAAGCTCACATTTCATGACTAATTACATGGTAAATCACTTGACTACAAAAAACGCAGCTGTTTGATCTACACACCAGACTGTTGGCATTAACCACATCATATCAACAAACATGTTCTCTGATTGGATTATGAAAAAATAGATAAATCTAGCACGGGGAGAAGCGACTCTCGGTTTTCAGCTACATTCAAACAACAACGCCATGCCTGTGTTTGCACGAGACATTTGAATATTAAGAGGGTATAATCAAAGGACAGCAAGCCGCCAGGTGGAAACAAACATTACAGCTGTTTGATGCTGATTGGTATCTTGAGAAGCACGACTGCACAAGGCAGCAAGCGTTAGAAGCGTGTTCTCATGTATTCCAGTTTGATTTGATTGTGTCCACATCTATCTTACTCAAAGTAAAATGAAAGCACAGTGTGAACGGTGCCAGGCAAAAAACAACATGCAGTTACACTGATGATTTGACAAACAGCAAGTTTTTTTGGGATAACAATCACGTAAGGCTGACTGGTATATATGTTTTCTCTTGACATGAGTTTTGTGCTCTTTCCTGTGGCGTCTTGGAACATGAACCAATTCCCCATTTGGCAGAATTATAAGAGTTCTCTGATTTACTCAGCCTGAAGGTCGGCTCCTTTGCAAATCACACAAAAAGCAGGGCCCACTGCTGTTTAATTATAGAAATGAAGCTAAACACTAAAAGCTTTAAGATAGCGCACAATGGCACTTTTCTGCCATTTGGCTCAACAGGACGTTTGAATTCTGACAATACCTACACAACAATGTGGCTGCTTTTAATGCTTTTAACTTCCATTGTTAAATGCTAAAATTCTGACATTTTGCGTGAACCAAAAATAACTCTGTTCTTAACAACGTAAATAAAAGGAAACTGCCCCGTCCCTGCATTGAGAAAGACATACGTACATTAAACAATGTACCAATGACTTCCCCTCCGCAAAACATTGATCAACTCAGCTTAATAAACAGTGTTATTAGCTCGGCGGTCAGTCACACCTAATCTAATCTCGCTCTGAGCACCTTGTGATGAACAACACAACAAAAGCACTACAACATTAAAGAGATTATAAAACTGTCATTAGGCGTGATGTCAGTCATGTACTTCGACGGTAAACAGTCAATAGAGAGCTGCTACTTTATGAATCAAACAACATGGGTGTGTTTCATCATCACAGACTCAACGAGTTTTAAGATGAATTGTATTAAATTATATATTAAAATCAGTGTGGATAGAAAGCTACACTAATAGGAACTGGACAATTCACTGCATAGGATGCATTAGTTTCCAGTGTATCAGAGCAGAATCTGTTACAATATCAGAAAATGAAGATGTTAATCCCAATGCTGTGTTTCAGAAAGCCAGATATCAAAACCTGACACGAGGGAAAGTGAAAGGAATGAGCATACTGCTTTCATTGAACTATTGTATTCAAGCCCGTGGCTATATAAGGATAAGCATGAGAGACAGACCAGAACTTTATAAACTGAGGGCACAGTCTGTCGTCATTTGCGAAAACGCTTAGAACAACGTGTCTTTACGAAGCAGAAAGTGCAGATGATGCATTTAGCCTGCCATTACTCACAAACAGTTCTTTGGTTTGAGACAGTGTAACCCTAGAGGTTTGGATTGTATTCAGGTCTTCTAAAATGTTTGGAAATTGATTTTTGTCCTCGCTCTTGACTCAATAGAAAACTTTAAGCCCTTTGCTATTTCAATCACCGCCTCCCTTACTTTCCACATAATTTTGATGGCATGTGACAAAGCATTCGTTTTTTTTGGAACAAAAAATTTCTACCAGCACTGCAGTGAATATTGCAGCATTGTGGTTTTTGAAGTATCCAACATATTTAAGGATAATTCCATACGTTTGCACATGGAGAACTAAATTGCTACATGACCTTGGCATTCAAATACTAAATAACTAATGTTTGTTTGAGACTTGTGCTTTATAAATCAAAAAAATATTAATATTATTATTTAGTTTACACTATTTCATATGTAAAATATATTCCCATTTAGAAATGGCTTCTCTTTCCTCTGAGACTATAGTAACATAATCTCTCAGCGGTATACGTAGGTTTTCTAGTTTCTCTGGTTTCTCTGCATAATTGTTTCCAGGCAACATAAACCTAAGGTGCCAACCACCTCCTAATTATACAAAATATAGAGTTTAGAAAAATACAAACCAAGCCTCTTAGAAATTAAAAACTGTCACCGAAAAAAGATGACTATGCAGAATTGAAGGAAAAATGTATGCATGCATGTTCGCACACAAATTCTTGTGCAGCCTATATACTTAGTGAGATCAAATTCACATACTCAATAACCATGACAACTAAATGCCCTAACCGAACCCTTAACCTCACCCTAACAGAAACCTAATTCTAACCCTAAAACCAAGTCTTAACCTTACAAAAACCAAACATATCCTCAAAAATAAGATTTAAATCAATGTGTCCTCACAGCCAACACACACACACACACACATACTTTAAAAGCTTATAATTCACGGTCACGGGAGAAGCAGAATTAGCACTCTTTTTAAGGAGCACTTTACAATGTCAAAACTGCAATTTCCTCAAGTAAGTTTAAGACGTCTTTTCTGGTTTCAGTTCAGCCACCATGCTGTGCCATCAGTTTATAATGGCACCATGTTGCCTGCTTGTTAAGGATGTAAAGCAAATCAGGTAGGTAACAAAAAAAAAAGGGAATAAGAACCTTGAACCTAAAAAGCTGAAACGATTCAGTGGTGAATCTCAGGAGTTCTCAAGTTGATTGTGCCTTAAATCTTGCTCTAAAATGAAAATATCTCTTGTATTTCAATCAGCTTTCGGAGGCTGATCTCTGTTAGCAGTGCCAGAACTGCAGCTAAAACAATGAAAAATCATTGGCCAATTTTCACAAAATGCCTGCTCAAACTACTGCCATAGCAGACTTAACACCGCAGTCATCACTGGGGCTGTGACCTCAGCAGGTGATGATAAATGAAGGTTATAACAGAAGGACACCAGGTCTACGAATGTGAAGACATGGTGTCGGTGCGTGTGCTGCGGCAAAACAGGCTTCATCACAGTGTCAATGATGTGCAAACCGCACTGGACAGTATTTTCCTGCCCAAGCCAAAGTGTTTACGACGAGCGTGATTTGGTGGGCTCAAAGCTTTTCTGACCCATCACAGATCATAGACGCTTTCAAGCTTAATTAGTGGCCATATTTACCATGATATTCACGCGTGATTTAATTGATGCTCTGCTACTATAGAGCCCTCCGTACACACATTACAAATGAACAAGGACCTGGCACACAAATCAAAGAGAACGAGAGGCCCTCTGCACATGACCTTTGTCATCACGAAGGCTTTGATGCGCTGCATGCGGGGAATTTTAAGCTTGACCACTGGCGGTGACCACACAAAGAGTCCAGTGAAGACATTTCATTTCCAGGTTCATCTTCGCTGTGTGGACACGTTCCATGTGTAATCTTATTGTAAGGCAGTAAAAGCCAGCCCCATGTCCAATGACTGATGTGTCTAACCTTGCATGAAATAAGTCTTTACCGAGAAGCCCCTATGAGAAGCTTCTGTCAGGGTTGCTTCGCTCACTGCCTCCCAAGCATTCCTGCCTCACTGACTGAATGACTGTCACAAATGTAGCACTTGATGAGAGGCACTTCATTAGAGTGTAAGTTCCCAAAATAGAGACAAGTGTACGGTCCATGCAGTGCAGGAAGAGAGAGATACCTCCCTCTCCTATGTCTGTCTTTGATCCATTTCTTAATAGCTGACCTAAACATTAAATTACAATTAAAACATGAAAAAGATCTATCTATCTATCTATCTATCTATCTATCTAAAAAACAAATTCAGCAACATACAAGCTACAATGAAAAGCAAGCATAATACAAAAAGGTAAGAAAAACAAAATCCAAAATCCAGAGGAAAAAAAACCAAGGGAATAACATACAAGTACATTAAAAAAGAAAACATCAAATAGACATTAACGCTAAAGTAAAATACTGATTCTACTGATATTTGATATTTTATTTATTCCAACATTTGAAAGGCAACACAGCACATTAAGGTGGTACATTTTTCTCAGAGTAAGTTGTTTTGACAGAACTTAAGAATACTTTTCAACGAGAACAAAAAGAAAGAAGAAACAAACAAATAAATAAATAAATAAAAATGATGATGAAAGTGATGACATAAAGGTGCATAGGTTTTTTTTTGTTTTTTTTAGTTCATAAATACACTTTCAGATCCAAACCTAGTCTTCCCAGAACATGACTCAAACTTCAAACTGCCAGACAAACACGAGCCCCGTCAACCTCAATGTATCTCCTTACACCTATTGTACAAATCATACACTGTTGGTGGGACCATATGCTTGAGCCAATCTAAAAAACTCAATTAGTCCTTCATTAGGAAAATGAGTGGGTTGCAAGAAATCAAATACAAATTACAATTTGTCCTCTGAGACACACAATTATCCATCAAATTCCTTCTGCCATCTGTTTGCTTCCTGTTGACTTTCCTAATGACTTAGACTGAAACCAAATTAAAATTCTGTGCAACTGCCACTGCACCTTATTGAAGTCATGTGAACTCCCTCCTAAAAATGGAGTCAGTGCAGTGAGACAAGCAATCAGACTACAGTCTGTTGTCGGCAGTGAGCATATACGTTATTTTCTGTCACTGATGTGGCGGCAAATGAGTGGTTACTCTGAAGAATGCATTGACAATTTCCAGCCCGACACTAAATCACAAGGTTGTGAGCAGTACCTCGGAAAACAACCTAGATGGAGCTCTGATGTTATCAAAGCACTGAATCAAGAGGCCCTGTTGCTGGGTGCAGTGAGCAGATCATTCCTCCTCTTTTCCATACACTGAAGTGAACAGACTTCAGCAGTCTGCTTCCTTAATAATCCAACCCCATCCAAACAAGTACAAATTTAATATATGAGTATCACATATTTACACTATTAAACCATGCACCACATTCTTGTAGTTGTAAACACACACTTGCATATCCATCTCTGGCTAAGCAGACTTCATTTTTGTTTAAATAAGAGGGAGGAAACAAGAAGAACAACAACAAATGAAGATTGTCATCTACTTAAGTTTTTTTTTTTTTTTTTTTATAAACAAAGATACCCGCAGCATGTTACTGTGAGCAGTGTCTCGTGTTTTCAGCTCAGCTGCATGATGCTACCAGAAAATGGATCTGCCTATGGAGCATTTTAATGTGAAAGCGATGCCAGGATTGCAGCCTCTAACTTGCAAGATCACCAGCCTTTTTCAGAAAGCAACCTCCGAAGAATCACCCGTGACTAAAAGTGGGGCTGCTGCAGGGACACAACTGAAAGGACTACTGTGCACCGACAGAAACAAGGATGGAAGTGGATTACTAATGACACCATTTCAGACAGAAGTCATGTTATACGAATAGTACAGAAAATGCACATTAGCACCAAAGCTCCCTCAGGCCTAACGCTTTGGGCGTTAAACAAAATGTTCTCTAATTTTGACATGATTCCCCACTTTTTATTTACTTAATTTTTTACACAATCTTGATATGTGTTTGTTTAATTTTGCATGATTATGGTCTGCAGCGTGTGCAAGGATCTCACTAACAGCAAACTATGGAAACAGGACTTGGCAAAATCCACAACGCACAACCCCAGTAAATGACCTAGCAGTCACACACACACTGCCAAGCTCAATGCCACCATGCCAAGCAATGCATCTGTCAAGTGAAAAACATGACACAATTTTTGCCACCTTTGCAACCGCAGCCAGTTTTCAAAGAGCATACTTTGTCCTTTTGTGAACCATTTTGCTTGGCATACTAAACAGTGACCTTCGATTTAATAGAGTCATCAGTTGGTCTTGATGGACATTCTTCACTACTAAACCGAAAAATGACAGACCTAAGAAATTAAAAAGAGCAAAACACAATATGGACTCGGTAACCATGGAGGCAAAGGTGGTCGGAGAAACCATATTTCGAAGCGAGATAAATCATTTGCAGCAGCCCCTAATGAGACTTCCATAATTCATGCTGTCAGCTTTTCCACAGCACCAATCATGTCCGATCCTTTTCCACTGGTGAGACCCACTGCTTCAGACTGCCAACCTGCATCTATCATCACAGAGAACATTGTGTCATATGCAAGTTAGTCATGAGGAAGACGCCTGAAACATGCCCTGTCTTGGCTCATTGGCTGAGCTCATGTTAAAGCAAATATGCTCTCCAGAATAATTACAAGGACACAGCAGTGACGCTGAAATGTCCTCAGACAAGAGCACAACAGCAGTGCGATAGGATTTTCATTTAATGAAAACTGATGCCAAATTTGTGAGTATGAGAACCATGACAGTTATTACAAGTTTCAATACCACGCATGGCTGCACTGAATTCTAATTATACTGTTTGTATGTTTTGTGTTTTTTTTATAAGTAAGCCCTGGTAGTTACGTCAGTTTAATGTAAATATTCCACTTTCACCATAATGTGTATTATATTTTAGAACAATAAGTATACATTTTATTATTTTTGATACTATTTCTATTTTAATTTCTGCTATTCTTGGCAATTTCTGCAATCAAGTTGACTGTTAAATGACTTCTCTATAACAAGATTATGAACAGCCACAGATTAGAGTCTTAGCACCAAACATCGCATGCCTTGTTTATAATTAAACCCAGTTATGGGTGTTTATATCAATGTGCAAGTCATAATTTTTATCATGGAGTCTGATTCCCCAAAAACTGCACGCTTAACCTCCACATCATTTAGTCACGTGTGCACATCATAAACACAGTCTCTCAATGTTTTTGAACAAAGTGCAAATGCTTTGTATACGATTCGCACAAATGATTCTGCAGAACCGTCTGCTGTTTTCTCTTCTTTTCTGTGCATGAATTTACAATTGATCTACACTAAGCATCCTTTCTATACATGCATTATTCTTATTCTTATTATCATCTATTTATTTATTTACTTTTTTTTGTGCAAGTGTGTCCTGACATGATAAATTGCTCTCTGGCGAATGGAGACTTTCACTAATGAGAAGAAATGCGTGTGAAGCTTTAGATCATCCACTGATCAACCAGCTCATCTCCTGTGATCAACCTACAAAGAGCACATACTTGCTATTAATCTAAAAATAAATTAATGTGCACTTTGATGTAATACAGAATATTTACTGTAATGCTTCATATTACACTATGTCGTTCATTTTTGACGGACCGTTGTTGATCAATGATTATAGCTAAAAATGTGTCTAATTTCTTGCTATCAGTCTCTTACTTACAGTTATAAGTAGAGCATTGTTCTGTTGAAACAGATATGACATAAAGAAAGAAAATGCAGCCTTTGAGTTTAACGCTGTTGCCATGCAGCAAAAAGACCCAGGTTCACAACCCGGTCAGAACAAGGGCCTTTATGCTTGGAGTTTGCATGATCTCCCCCGTGTATGCGTGGGTTTTCTCTGGGTTCCTCCGACTTCCTCCCGCAGTTGTCTCTATGTGTTTGCCCTGCGATGGACTGCTGACCTGTCCAGAGTGTGCCGCGCCTTTCGCTCTATGTCAGCTGGGATTCACACCAGCAGCGCCGCAACCAATGGAAAGCTGGATGTTCGCAAACAATAGCCCAGTGTCTTTTCATTTGTGATGCCACTGACACATTTATTGAGATGAATGTTTCCTTGGTGCGATACACGGGGGATTCTAAGCTAATTGCTTTGAAAAATGCTTAGTGCCTTGCATACATTTAAGATTATTTGAGAACTGAGTATTTCTTTTTTTTTTATGTATTTATCCGATCACTGACAGAAATGAATGAACCCCCACCATCTTTATATTATCGTCAGGTGTGCAGTTTTCTGACATGGAATATTTTCATTAGACCTTTATAAAGGGAGAGAGAGAAAGTGGAGTGAAAACCCTGCAGGGATTCAGTTCCATTCAGTGTATTCCAGGAACACATGACACAATGTGACACTGTCTTCAAATCTAGCCCATTTCAGCTTTTTAATATGTTTCATTCCTTCTTCCTCGAACTGAATTTGCCAAAGATTTTGAAAAGGCAAATTAATAAACCAGAGTCTGAGTCACAAACTCCAGCTTGTACAATAACCTTACCTAGTATGATGCCGGGACTTTTTTAAGATTAATACATGCATCCTGTCTTTGTTTCCAAACATTTGCAATGAAAAGATTACAGCTGAAACGATTCATCGATGAATCGGTTCAAAGCTTTTTTCATGATTAAAACAAGATACCTGATTGTTTAAGCTTCTTAAATGTGAATATTTTCTTAATTTCTTTGCTCTGGATAACAAAGCAATCAATAAAGTTAATCTTTTTGGTTTGTGGACAAAACAAGACATTTGAGAACATCATCATTTCCAGGTTTGACGAACACCGATCAACATTTTTTAAGGTTTTCTGATATTTTATGGACCAAACGATTATTGAGAAAACAATCGACAGATTAATCGATTATGAAAATAATCATTAGTTGCAGCTCTATAAAAGATGCTGAGTGCGATTTAAAGTAATAACGAAAAGAAGCATTATCTTAATTTTAAATTATGCTGAATAGTGCTGTTGGAATTATGCTGAAGGGTAATTGTAACTGCAGGGCAAGGTAATTGTGTGGAGTAAGAAAAGGATTTTAATAATTAATTCAAGATGGGTTTTTTTTTAACACGCTGAAGAGGGTTTCATGTTATTATTTACAAAAAAAACCTCTGCAAATATCCTTAGAAATAATGCTTTACAGCCTGATGAAAAACAAACAAACGAAAAGTCATCATTCACTTGTGCATCTGTTATTTTGTGTGTTTGTCCTTGGCTACTGAAAGGCCGTGGAAGTAACCAAATTTAAAGTGTGCACAAACCGCTATAACAGTATGTTCCATCAAATGCACCACTTATACACACAGATTATTCCATATAGTCAAGGGCACTGCGTTTTCCATCACACAATTGCCTCGTTGTAGGTATTTTACTTTGATATAGGCACAGGGCAATTTTCTTTGATATGGTCACATTATAGGTTAGGAGGAAACACATCAACATTTGGATTAAAAAGTTCTGAATCAGCCACCAACAAATACTGAAGTCAGTTTAAAAAAAAAAAAAAAAAATCAAATCCACCGTTACCCAGCTACTAAGAACCATCGCATTAAGGCTAAAATGTGTGGTTCATTGAAGTGGTGCGATTTGTGGCAAAAGCTATTCCAACTTCCACAATCATGTCCTGTTGCCACGTGGAGCTGCCAAAGAGCAAATTAGCCTGCTGCAGCTTAAAATGTTCTATAAACAAGAGGAAAAGAAATTTGGCTCGTCTGCTTGAAACAGAAAATGTGATCAGTGCATGACCAGATCTCAACCTCGTGGTTATTGCCGGAGAGGATGGATTGATATTAAATAGACTCATCAACTGAAAAGCTCATCAGATTGCTCTAATACAGACAAACCCAATCATGTATCACTCCAAATAGGAAGGTCTTCTAACTTTACCTAGCCAAAATTTGAGACGGAGTATGAAATGATTCATCAGTGACAGCTCCTTGTTATGCGCAGGAGCAGAGGCAGCCAAGAGTGACATTGGTATTGGAAATTAATTGTTTTTTAATGTGCACGTCTCCATCGTCGACCACCGCATAGCCATGCACCATTACTGTGGTCAATTAGCCATTCACCATCTTAGTGACGGCCAATGCATGGAATAGATTACCACACCGCAAGCTTTTCCTGCAACCTACCATGTCCAGAATATTAAGTGTTATATTAAAAAACAACAACCAACAAAGTGTATTAAATCAGCTTTAACCTTAACATGGCCGTTTAAATGTTTCCTGCTATAAGCTGTCACAAGCACATGTCAATCGAAAACAGCTACAGCTCTTCATCGTGTTCCCATCCCGATATGCACACAACACAGCTCTCAACACAACCGGTCAGTATAAGAGTATGAAATATACGTACAGTTCTAAATCCTATTACACATTCAAATTTTCCATTTGGATCGGAGAGGGAACAAAGCCCCCCCCCCCAAGCTGCTTCTGAGCCTTTTTAGCTATATGACATTAAGGATGATTGAAGTGCATTATCCGGGCACACAAAGGCTGCTGTCCATTCAGAAGTGCTCTGCAGAGAGCTGAACGAAGAAGCTGGCGAGACACTTGCTGCAGAGGAACGTGTAGTTTTAAAGGTTCATGACACCCTGGCCCCCCCCAATAGCTTTGCCTGAATAGCCTGCCCGACCTATTGTCAGCAAGTTCACATATTGTCGATGTACCTGTCTGATATGCAGTCAACGCTCTCTGGCCTTCTGCGCCGCACCAACAAAGTCCTGCACGCCTTTGGAATAGGGAGGTAATTTAAAACATATCCATTTCTTCACATCGTTGATGGTCCAGGTGAAGCGGTTCATTTACAGAGAGTTATCTGCTGTCGCTATGGTGAATATTCTACATGAAGTCTCCTGGTTTATGGGGCTCTTGCTTGGATGAATATTAACAAAATGACTTACCGTGTTCAAATTCATCTAAGTACTTGGAATAGCTCCTACTTTTGTGACACGCTCTTAATGAAAAGATTTCCGGCAGGGTTGGTGCATTAAATAATCAATAAATATTTATGACTCAGCATCCAACACTTGTTTGTTTTTGGTTTTTTACATACAGAGTGTGAGCCTGCATGACGAAAACCATCCCCTTCCTTTTCCCTTGCACTTCTGTGGGAACAGCCTTAATGAGCCTTTCTGCATAGCACCACACACATTTTTTTCCCCCTACCCTAATCAGAGAAGGAAAGAAAAAAGCTCTTTTCATACCCTCTCTTGCTCTAATCTAATTAGAATTTATTAAACTAGGCAAAAGTTCAAGGACATCAATATCTACACACAGAGTTAGTGAGTGGAAATCACAGTATAGCAGGCAAAAGAAACCATTCCAGTCTTGACTATCCTTTCACCTCATTATGGCGTTTAAAGTCACTGATAGATGCATTTGTTCTGTATTTCCTCCTGATTTCAAATCAGGCGCGACTGAATGGTCACATAAATCATCCATATTCAGCCAGTAATTGAATCTCCACGGACATGAGATGATATAAAAATAGAGGCTAATCAGAGGCTTCAACGTCCTATTCATGTATCTACAGAATATTATGCAGATGAGAAAGAAACGGCACAGAAGTATAATGACGAGATGATTTTCCTCCGCAAACCACATACAATGCACATGAAATTCTATAGAGCAACCTGTATCTGGGTGTTGAAAATCACATGTAAAATGCACAGAAAACAAGAGCAGACACTGGTAATCTATAATTGTAAGTGCAATACATTAAAACACCATTACTTGTCTTTACATCATGAATAGTGTATTTTTCTTAACTGTTAAAGCATGCTGCCTGATTTTTTATGTAAACCTTGGTCTGTAATTTTCCAAGGTTTTTTCCAGAGCCAGTTTACACTAAATAATAATAAGCAGCATTTTTTCCCTCTAGCATATGGGATTTGGCACTACTCAGTGGGTAACGTCTCGGGCAAATGATGTTTTAAGTCAATACGATAACACACCTTTAAACTAATAAATGGGGACACAAAATCAGAATTGAAGACATTAAAAGCCTCTTTGACGTTGAGTGCTCTTTTATGACCGGGCCTGCAGTCGTCTTTGTGAGTTTGTTTGTAGAACTGTACGGCTGTTTGAATTATTAATGACCTCACTTTGGGTATGCCTTACTTTAAGGGAGAACTCGAGATAGCGCTGTAAAAAAAAAAAAAAACTATTTCAGCAGGAAGTCTTTGTTACTTCTTCATTGATTTACTCAAACATGAAAGAACAAGTTGTGAAATGTTAACCAAATGTCGTGAGTTATAAGTATTTCAAGAAATGAACGGAGTTCTTGTTCTTCAAGCAGAAACCACCTTGATCATTTTTGCACCAGTGCAGAACTTTTATTTTAGGTTTGTTTATTTTCACTCACTCATTGTGAGGCCTCGTCTCCCCCTATATTCTGTGCACTACAGTATATAGTAGCGCACAGTCCCTGACCATTTTGCAGAATAATCAGTTGACATTCGGGTACACGGCACCTTTGGGGACAATCTTCTCTTTTTACTTAGATTGCTTTTCAGGTATATTAAATTGCATATTTAACATTAACAGGATTAGGAGGAGCTTTAGATAAAATGACTACAATCTTGCCATTAGTTCCCTTTGTCGAGAAGAATATAGAAATCACTGAGCTTCTGCACTGAGCCGAGGAAAATCTTCATATCATGGTCCCCCATGAATGGATTACCAGAACTATAGGTGGCACCTTTTTTTAATATTGATTTTATCGTCGTTTATCAAGTAAAATTCAACAGAGCTGTTCCCAAAGGTCAGGACTTTGTCTTGTCTTGCATTTCAGTGAGCTGAATGTCTTTGGATTTGAAAAAATAATTGTATATTGCATATTGTCATTATCTGTCCTCCAATGTGTCACTCAATAGAACTTGAGGAATTGTCGTTTGAGTTTATGGGCAAATTGTCACACTACAGGCAGAGGTGAATGATTGATTGATTGATTGATTGATTAGGATTCCAACTGATTAGTGTGTTTTATTGGTGTTTGGCGACAGAATATTTCCCTGTGCTTTGAGCAGTGACCGACAGGTTGTTACAGTTAAGTTGTAAATCGTTAATCAAACAATAAGGTTGACGTGATTGTTTTAAGTTAAGCTTTATTTATTGACCTGAAACATACTTTATTTTCATATTTTCGTTTAATGCTTATGAGTGATTACTTTAATTATGTGAACAATAGATGTTGATCGATTGAGTTATATGTCAACAGAATGACCCAAATGCCCTTGAGTTGTGAACAGTAAATCATTGCTCCAATAATACTTATTAGGTTTACCAGAACCAGTAACTTCCGTTCACCAGGCTTTGGCCAAGGGATAACTATTTTTCATCTTTTAAAAAATCTTAAAAAACAACAACCCACAACTGAATTGTAGTAGTTAACTTATTCTACAGACAATTGATTCTACAGCTTGTAATTTTTATCTCCATTGTATATAAGATTATTAGTATCCAACTAGTCTGATGGAGTAGCCGTCCGCAAAGTAATGAAATGCTACACAAGCCTAAATTTCACTTCCTTTTTTTTTAATACATTGGCATGGAAGAGCTTGTCCAACAGCTCCCACACAGCTCCTGTTCATGTTCACCATGAGCCCTAGTACCAAGCAGCCAGCTTCCCACTACAAGCCACATGGACTCATCCCACTGCACAGTACAAGATGTTGCTTTATTTGGCACTTGACATACGACTGACAGATGCAGTGCGTCTCCTATTAGCTTCAAAAGCATGTTCATTTTGCACCATAACATAAATAGCTCAAAGTAGACATGATAGTATATAGATGTAGCCAATATTATAGTATATCAATGTAATATTGGTGTAATTCTATTGTAACCCAGTGTCTTTTTGAACCTAACTTTGGTATAATATTGTTTACCCAAGATGTTTCAATGTGCTTCTGTTTGTACTAAAACAAAATCACGTATACCTGACTGTGGAGATTACACATAAAAGAGCAATTCAAACACATAATGGCTCCACTTGCATAACATTATTGATCTGTCGACTCCCACAAGGCGGCATTTTATTGCTTGTTGTGATTTCTCCCATTAAAAGGCAACATATTTCCACTTAGTGTCTGCGCAGCCATTTTCCGAGCAACAATTATCATCCCCTGCTGGTTAATTCCAGTGGCATTTTGAGGCACGCACACTGGTGACGTGCAAACAGATCTATCTGCTGATGAGCACTGTGGCCCGCGCTGCGATATTAATTAAGTATTTCAATATTTATTGTGTATGTGTATTAGCAAAGAAAACCTGCAAAACCTGGACAGCAGTAGTGATGCTGAACACTGGCTATTTTTACACACAGAATGTACAGCTGGAAAAAAAAAAATTCCAAGGCAAATAATTACCCTCCGTTGGTTAACGCTAGCCTTTCTGCAGCTAGGAACATCATTTGTGAATAAACAGTAGGCCCACTATATATCTCAAATACACCATAACATATAAATAGCTAAAACTAATGAGCCAAGACACTTTCTCCACGGACATATTTATAAGTTAATGCAAAATGCAATACATTCATTTGAAGTTGGAGCAATCAGCATTTCCACTGTCTCCAGGCACACGGCAGAGACAGCAGACAGCCTTCATTAAATGACATCCTCCATGATTCATTAGAAAGGAGCCCACCCCGATTCTCCTTGTTTTTTAACATCACGGTCAACCGTAGCTGGACAGCATGTACTGACTGACCTCCCCAGGTCAATTTACGATTAGCTGACAGCAGACCCCTTGCTTTTTGAAAACCAGATTTTTAGGGACATGTGAAGTACGTGACACATCTCTCTCCAAAGAGCACAACTCACTTGGCGATTGTGTCTCTTATTTGGTAAAACTTTACATTATAGTACAGTTACACATGGTAATAATATTAACAATCATGTAACAGGGAGTTAATGCCATCTTATTTCTAAATGTAAGGTGATTCAGTTATAATAGGAGAGTGATTCCATGTTATTTATTATGAAAATGTTTGAATCAAAGTGATTTCCATATTATTTAGTTGAACGTAATCTTCCCTTGTGCCCCCCACACATTTCACATTATGTGTGGGGGGCACAAGCTACAACCTGGTGATTACTGTAGATATAAGTAACACATTTTACTTTCCAAAATGATGACCATTCTATTGTGCCATTGTTTCTGTACTGCAATGGTAAGTGTTAGCAGGTGGCTCAGTTATTTGGAACTGCAGCTTGGAGATCTGGTCTATTAATGACTTTCTACACACTGTCTTAAAAAAGTGCACAGAACTTTTAATTGTGATATATTGAGGATAGTGGGGGACCTGTACATATATATATTAATATACATATAACTCCTATAAGTCCTATAAGGACTGCAGCATAAAAGAGCACCTACTGTGGTTCAACTTACAGTTACAGCCAATTATATTGACCGAGTATATGGCTTTATCTGCAGTATTTTCAGGTTATCGATGATATTTTAGACATTAATACAGCGACTATTTTCCATACTGAATTTATGGTATCCTGTGTGTGATTCAAGTTTCTGTTCTTTGTTTGTCCATCTATTCAATAAAATGAGACGGTGAAGTCCAGTACATAGCATTAACATAGCGACCTTTCAGAATTTCCTACAATGAAGAAACCGTGTCCTTCAGAATAAAAGCCTCTAACAAAGACACGTGGGTGCAGTGAATACCGAACATATCCTTTAAGTTCATTTCTTTGAACCATACAAAATGTGTTGTTATAATTATTTTGCACCTGTAAGAGGGTGTGTACAATCGGCATTAACTTTGCTTGCTGCACACAAACAGATGGCGCTTGTGCAGAGCAGATCTGTTTGTTCCTTTGCAGAAAATGCTCTGTCTTAATGTAAAATCTGCTTTTATACTAACAGCCTGCCAAGGTGCACGCTGCAATTGCTTTTGGAGGGAATTAGAGATGAAAGTTTGATTGGTTTATTGCATGGTACTCCCAAAACACACCCAAGTTTAATTAAAACCGTAAATGCAACCTTTTCAAAATATATGCCTGCACCATGGAAACCTTGTCCCCCCCCCCCCCCAAAGTGTCTGCACTTAGATAATTTGAATCAAGCCCATGATCTTGTTAATAGATGCTGATAATTTATTTATTTGGGTTTAGTTGAAATTCAGCTGAATAAAAACATGGCTATAGGACTTGTTTTCCCAAAATTGTCACACGTGATTGTCATCTACAGCCTCCTGACTCTAACCCCACTGAAGTCACGCCTTCTGTCTATTCAGCAGCATCTCTCAGTAAGCAAGGGGAGGGCAAAGGGGACCGCAATGCCACAAGCAACACAAAGTGGAGCTTCTGGAGTTAGAACAAGAAGGCGTTTGTTTGCGAACTCACTGGGGTTCCATGCTCTAATGTCTGCTAGATTTAGCTTCTGTCCCAGAAAATAACTTAATATCAGATAACCAGTAACACTGGTTCCACTTTCACTTCAACATCTAACTGAGTAAATTGTGTAAAGGATTGATATAATACTGCCAAGTGATAGCTTTTGTCAATCTTCTTGCACTTTCACACTGTACTCATTTCAATCTTCTGGTCCAGAGATGACGCAGAACTCACATTTGTGTGATATTGAGCTTGGTCAGTTGAAAGTGTATCAGATGAGTACAAAACCAAAATTTTCTTAAAGCGAAGATGAGAAACGCATGCCCACCTTGTTGTTACCAAGCAACCAAGTCAACCAATGTGTAAACCACTCTATTGCAGTAGGGAGGGGGGAGCTGGCGCTCCCTGCCCATTTCCATGTCCCCTTTTTGGAAAATCTTCTATTAAAGGACAAAGCAACAGGAATGTGGACAACAGATCAAGTTTAAGTGGGGTGTTTGCTAATTCCTTTAATGAGAACTTGGCTCATTTCGAGGCATTATTGAGACTCCCAAGTTGATGTGACTTGAATCCAAAGCAGTTGGCCAGCGGTGATGGTCAGGGCAGTAAATTCTCTGCAAGGTTTCAAAACAAGCGAAATGAGGAAAAGAGAGGAAGATCTTTGCGAGATGTAAGGCTTTTAGTATATATATATATATATATATATATATATATATATATATATATACTAGATATACATTTACATTCTAGATATATCTATATATACACTACACTAGATATGTACGTATATATGTATACAATGCCACAATAAGCAGATGAGAAAGAAACAATGGAACACCTGAAAACAAGCAGCCATTGATTTATATGCATATTGATTAAGATATGCATATTGAGATCGTATGTTTTTGTGCTCTTGCCTATGTGTCAAGTTCAATTCAGTACAGCGACAAGCAGAGAGCACACAATCATACCACCCACCTTTTTTTTAACGGCGCTAGACAGCCCTCTGCATGACAGATAACGGAGACATGACGTGCATTTGAATAATGCAGGCATTCTCTGTACACTGTTGTGCCAATGCTGACGGTCAAAAGACATATGGATGGGCGAAATCCAGCGAGAGCTCAGGGAAGTTGGCTTTTAATTGGTGGCTCTGTAGAGCTTTATTCCAACATTAGAACAAAAGGGATCTCAGGGCTGATCTAAAACGTGAGATTATTCAAATGTTCGATGAATGCGGGGGTCACTGAATCAGTCTGGGGTGAGTGTTCCCTTGATGACTAACCTATTTTTGGTTTTCCCTTTACCTGCTCTTATCTAAAGAACTATTTCCCCCCCTTTTGCCTCCCTCACCGTTTCATTTATTTATTTTTGGACCGAGCACCTGCCTCCTCTTAACTCTGTATGCATTCCTGGGTTGGATGCGTGCACACTTACTGTGTGTTGAGCTCAGGGTTTCTTATACATTTGCACACTGTACAGCACACCTTCATTAAAACCATCTGACTCTGAAGGGATGAGCTGTCAAGGGCTTTGCAGATAACCCACAACCCTCCCCATGCCATTAATCTAAATTAATGCTCTGACAAATATGTCATAATATTAGGTATGAAATATGATAAATGCTTGCTCTAGCCCATCCATAATTAAGTCTCTTTAGTGAAATGGCAAAATTTCAAATTGCCTAGCTGGCATGGCCACTGAAAGCAACAAAGGTGACCTTATGGTTTTGCTCTAAACAACCCACTAATAACAAAGATTGCCCTTTAAAAAGACTTGACAGGTGAAAATAAAGTCGAACACAGAGAATTACTTTACAGTAGGTGTGAGCCACATATAAATCCGAAACCCGAATCAGTGGGCACAACGAGCATGTATTCCCATATAGCTCATCACACTGCGATAACATGGTTTAGATTATATTTAAACATAATTAATGATCATTACTACTCTAATACTCAAGGGTCAAAAAAAGTTCATAAAATAATATATTGTGTTTTTGTTTTCAATTAAGGATTTAATGAGCTACAGCAACACTTACTGTGCACAGAACAAATATCAGCAATAACATGGTCCACACCAACAAATTACTGGCTTAATGTTGCAAGAGTTGCAGAACTGCAATCGCGTCTGCTTTTAATATGTTTAAATGCTGTTTTTGGAAAACTGCACAGAGAAATGTATCTCCGTTGTTCCAAGGTGACATTAAAACATACATGCATTGCATCTGATGACGTTTAGTGGAAACGGTATGGATCGGTATACCAATCTCTGGCCGCTGTGAAACAAAAATCACCATTGTGCAATGGCCACACTGAAAAAGGGAAAAGTATGCATTTCCAAAGGGACTATCACAGCTGCACGACACTAACTGGTTCATTGTATCTGTTTTCACAGTTGATGTCTAAGGTAAATGACAAAGAAATATATATATTGTACAGTCCCAGGTGTCAACCTCTAACTGGAGTAGGAGGCGGCGTTCACTTCATTCACTGGCCTTCCTGCTAATGAGGTGGAAGGAAATGTCAGCCTATGGCCACAGCGCGCTGGTGAGTCAGATCAAGTGTAATAGGCAAAGGCGAGACATGAAGGGAAACTGCTGCAGTCATACTGATGTCACAAGGGCTGCAGGACAAGCTAATAATAGGACTATGTTTATGGAAATATCAAAATGCAACATGCCAGGAGATACCCTGGCCTGGTTGTTGAGTGAGTACATTGGTAATGGAAGATTCTGATTTATTAGTCTAAGATGTGTCTGCTGTTGCTTTGGAATGCCTGTTGGCAAGATCATATACTTACTCATTAAGAAATGCATTCATAAATGCATGATAAATAAAATGTACACCATTTTGTAGTAGGAATGCAGTTCTGGAAAATATCAGTATAAAGTGACACAACAAAGATATTGCTGAGTGGTTGTTTTGTCGCATTTTGACATTATGTCTATAAAGAGGAGTTGTTTTTAAGGTGCATTTTAAAAACGAGAGAATTGGTGTTCAGTAGTCTATATCGTTAATCCGCTTTTGGGAAGTTGTGTTAAAAATGTGCCTTCATAATCAGGTATTTGATCTCATTTTTCTCCACCACTCCCGCATGGCAATTTCCAACAGAAGGAGCTTAGGGATGATCAGAAGTAGTACAACTCTGGCATAACAGACACAGAAATCCAGCTCCAGTGGGTACATTATGTCCCAACTCAAATTGGGACAATATGTAAGGCACAAATGCCCACGAGCCAATATGCTATAATTTTACTTTCACTGAAATCTGGTGCTAATGCTTTTGTCAAGTTTCAGTGATATCTGTGATAGTTTCCAATCACGCTGTCTTTTCTTTAGTAGTTAAGGTTAAGGAAGTTAAAATACTATTGAGAATCAAAACTCTATCATGTGTTCATGCTAAATTAGCCCCTTTGTTAATGTTTCTAAATTTGAATACAGCGTCCTTGGAGTATGAGGTGACAAATTCACAATATAAATGATATACTACAGTTCTTTGGTTCTTTATCTGATGAATAGCAACTGAAAATGTGTTGACTTTGGTTAGAGTTGGAGTGACAAACATAACACAACATCATTCAAGGGTTAGCTTGAATTTGACAAAAGTGTTCGATATAAACAGTTTCTATGCAAAAATAGAAATAATGCTTTGGTGCTGCTAGCTGAGATTCTCAATTTAATTAAGCTAAGTCTTTATTACTGGCTTCAAGACAAGGGCTGGGATCCGGCCTATAAATGTGAATGTCTGTGACCGTTCCAAAGCTCACTTTCCACTTCATTTTTTCCATTTGCCATTTTCATTTTAAAATGGCTCATCGGTGTGAATACTTTAGACGTTCACTATGTCCATGCACAGTTAAGTTGACTACGCCATTCAATTGGACTATTGCCCTTTTCCCCAGTACACAAGCACTAGTGGGAAATTGATGTATTTGATGACGTGTGTTCGCCTCCACTCCACTAGGGGCAAGTCGCCCCTTCAGCCTGTTAGATTGAGGCGGTATATACTGTATATATCCAATTATTTAAGCTGATCAGTCCAAAAAATGTATCGGCCTGGTTTTTCACCATGTCTTTATCACGGTTGTCTTATTCTTCTATGTTTTTTTATTCTTCTAAGTACAACGGACACAACAGTGTTACTACTCTGTTGATGCCACACTGGCTTTATTTGATGGCTGGCATATATTTTGACTTGACAGTCCAAGGTCTTGAATAATAAATAGAATCGGAGTGTTCTTTTTTGTAAGGCAGGAGGTTTTCTGGCTTAACTTGTCTTTGCCCTATACCCTTTGAACGTGAAGGGGTTTCCAAACCAAATCCTTGGCATTGTGAATTAAAAGCAGAGAGACACTGTCCAGACCAAATACCACTTTCACACTAAGTTTACCATTGCTGCTCTGTCTAGAAAGACAGACCCCAGCAGAAAATGTGTATTGCTTGCTTTAGATTCCCCTGTTTGGCTGCCACTGATGGTTTCAGTCCATCTGGGAATTCAGTCAGACTTGGAGTTACACACTGCATGCTGCATGAATGGACACAAAGCAACCCTCCCTCTGATATCAAATTTATTTTCCACTATTAATGTCCAAAACCTCTGTGGGACCAATAAATACAATTATTTTAAAAAAAAAGATGAACTTTGGACAAGTACTGGCCAAACATCCAAATGTGTTCTTTTCTCAAGGACAAAACATAGTGCTTTTCTCTGTGAACAAGTGTGGCCTTAGGGTGGAAACACACAGACATTCATTTTGTTTACCATGTAAGGTAATTCACATGAGAGCTCATTTAGCAACTCCACGACAAGGATAGAAAATTGCAAACTGACAACAAATAACAAAAAGAGGGAAATATTTCCACATTGTGATGGTGGAGCTTAATTCCTCGGATAGTTAAGTCAATTACAACTGCAGTTATTCATATCATTTTAAGTAAACAATCGGTTAGATACAACCTGGTGCTTTAACAATCTTGGAAATTGCCCCTGTCCACTCAGTGCATCCAAAATGGCTGTCGTGCCATAATCATCATTACACTATATGCTGCGTTGTGGTTCATTTCATACAGAAATCCCATTCCACTACCAGAAACAGCTGACTGCAGTGTTTCCACTCATGTTGATGTGTTTGTGTGTTTGAGGCATGGATACATCCATGGTTTGCGGGCATCACTACATGTGATAATGATCCACAAGTATCATCCACATCCACACTTCTACTTGCCTGCTTTGTCAAAATAACTTCTTGCTCGATATCTGATGTGTCAAACACATTTGCTAACGGTTCACTGAGCTCGGTGAGACCCGAAGGAACATTTCTGATGCGATTTAATCACAATATTACCTCAGCAAGAGCAGGCAAACACAGAAGCAAGAGTGGGGAAAATGTTAACCACGGAGGATGTACTGGTTTTATTTGAAAATAATTATGGAACATTTTTTACATGTAATGCATTATCTATTTAACCATAGATATAAATATGTATGTGTGAATATTCTCTTCTTTAAAAACTGCTGTTTCACTGTTTGATTTGGCATCAGCGCCACCTCCTTTAATCCTGAATTAAAGACTTGCAGTTGGAAGGATCACAAGAAAAAAAAGTGTTGAGTCTGATTGCGAGGGTTTTGGATCAAGGCTCTTGACATGTTTTATCACCTTCAAAACTCAGTTGTTTTTGCAGTTCCTGTTTCGTTTTTGTTACTTTAAATGTCCCACCATTTACCTGACCACGCCCTCTTCCTGTCCTTGTGGCTTTCACCGGTTCAACCTGTATATAAAGCCCGGCTTTGACCACACATCCCTGTCAGATTGATTTCATTACCTCTGTGTGCTTAGCTCGCTCACCTTCTTCCTAGTGTTTGCCTGTAAATCTTTGACCAAGTTTTGTGTTTGTGTTTCTGCCTTTCCCTTGGCTGACTTATTTGCCTTGTTTACTATGTTTGTTTGATAAGCTAGTTTGGATTTTGGCCTGCCCTTTAGTTCTTTCAGTGCATCCGGGGTTATCGTCAGCTAGTTTGTTTGTCCAACCATCATCCCACAGTTTTGTTTTCACGTTCATGTTCCCCTGTACACAAACTGTGTGATGCTGCAAAGAAGTATCCACAAACGACATGTAACTCATTAACTCATCTCTCCTTTCTTTACTGCCGTCCCAGCAACATATGTCAGATCTAAAATAGCTCTGAGAACGACACTTCCAATCCAATCTGTAAACTGTGCAAGTTATAAGAAGTACACAGCGACCCGGAGGGTAGAGACTGTAACGGCAAATGGAGGGTGAAATTTACCTCATGGACTAAAGAGTGAGGCCTCATAGGCGGGGAGTTTCCATAATAGGGCCACGCAGGCATGGACTCATTGGAACAAGCTGCTGTGATAAGCACTGACATTAGGACAAACAAGCTCTGCATCCACCCACTGACACTGACCTCAGAGGCTGATTGCAATACTTCAGTCCGCGCAGGACCCGCCTGTCATTTGTAACTTGGGTCAAAGATATGAGGCACCACAGACTGTAAAGATGTAGATCACACTTTAATTCCACCAAGCTCAGGTGAACTTTGCAATTTTCAAAGAAAAAGGCAACATAATAACCTCCTGTGTTAGTATGAAAATATATGCAGGCCTTATCGCTTATCTGAAGCCATCCGGGAAAAATGTCAACGCTGCATCTCTTGACATCCACAAAGAACATTGTTCACAGAAAGCCTTGATTGTTTCCACAATTCAATATGTGTACTTTCCCCTCTGCCAAATGGCAAAGTATTCTCTCACTCTCACTGCTAATCCTCTTTTTTCCCCTCTAATTGTCACCTCATACGCGTGCAAAAAACTGCAATTATTGCACTTTCTATGACTGTCGAGACAACATCACAACAGTCGGGGTGTGTGATTCCACTGAGCTGATGGGAAGGCAATATGGTATAAGGGGCAGTGCTCTTAAGCAGGAGGTTTTCAAGACTCCATAGCACCTGCTAAATGATAGCTTTAGATCACGGTATGAGAGCAGGGTATAGACATTTTCATATAAATGTGCCCATAGAGCGTTAAACGCACAGAGCGGTGCCAGGTGTTAGAGCCCAGAGGAACCTGAACGCCTCCATTACTGCTCAGTAGCCTTGCAGCAACAGCAACAGCAACTTTAATGTCATACATTTTTAGGATTATGGTCAAAAGAGTGAATAAACAGGGACATGTCATTATACATCAAGTTTTCAATGCTAAAATAAATCAATTGTAATCAATAATCAATTATATTCTTATTTAAACATGGAATAAATGGCATCATCTTTTTGCTAATTCCTACAAAAAATATTGTCATTGTGTGCGACGGAAAACAGTCCCGAATACAGGAATTTCAAAGTTTACCTCTTTCTGTGTTGACAGTATACATTAATCAGATTTGGTAGCCAAATAAATTGCTTTTGCTAATAGTTTTCAAATTGGCCTGCATCAAATAAATCATGGGAACATGCAGCAGAAGACTCGGGCCTTACATCGAGTGTTTTACTTGTACATTTAATCAGGTCAACAGAGAAAAGTCCGGACTTTTTTACCCTCATTAATTCTACTAACTCCCTAAATTTTGGCTCCATAGTCGGGTGGCCAACCTCCTGATAAGAAAATAAGGAACGGTAAAACTGTTTACATATTGCACCAGAACTCCCCCCCTTGCTACAGACAAATTGAAAGCCGTCTGACCCGCTGTGTCATAACTAAAAAACTATGCCATAATATGACAATCAATACACCATTTACAAATCTTTATTTTACGGAACAGTTGGTAAAGCTACTCCATACGTATGCAGGAAACAAAATCTAACAATTAGTTTACAGTATGACCTGAACTATGTCAACATCCGGGGACATCTGAATTTGAAAAGGAGCTTGAACAAAAAAAACAAACAAACAAAACAAAAAAAACTCATTCTGTATCCTGTAATCCATTCTTTTCTGTCAAAGCAAAACCAATAGCACAGTTTCACAGCATTGCTAGACTCACATTTCTCTTCCTAATAGAAAAACCTTCAGTCTCCGCAAAGTCACTGTGGGTTTTATTTCAATAGGTTTTCAAGTACAGCGGGGTCACCTTAACTTCTTATTTTAATAAAGCATTCGCTTTATAGAATTTAGTATAGCGTATGGCTTTCAGAACTTCCAGTGCTATAGCTGCAGTGAATTCTTCTTTCGGGCGACAGATTTATGCACTCAACTATGGTTGTTAAACTTGTAAGTTTCAATATTGCATTTTGGTTTCATCTTTAAAGCAGGTACAAATGCATAGCATGAGTACTGAGTCATCACCAAGGAGAAGTGCAAGAAAAGTCTAATAATAGTGCCTAAAACAAAAAATACAATAGCTCAGAGGAGGGGGATAAGAATTTCAGGGCGATGTGTTTTCTACATTATCACTTTAGTGCCGTTTGCTCTATATTCATTAGCTTGATATCACACACACACACAAAGAGGTTTGCTTAGCTTTCATTCATTTGGGCAGTCTAAACAAAGCGTTAATCCAGGCTGTAACCCCAGAAATGAGGTTCTGCCTCATTGGGACCAGGCTTTGGTCTCCATTAGGGACTACTGGTCCTGACAAGGTCAGTGTTTATGCCAGATAAGGTCCTAAAGGGGTAACAACTACAGGTTTTTACACACACACACACACACACACACACATAGCAGCTGCGTGTCTGACCTCTTTTCATAGATGTACATTTCAAAGAGACAACATCAAAGGCTGGTGAAAACTGCTTCACACATAGAAACGCTCTATTAATGTTTCTTCCAGAAAACAAAGGTGTCCCTTTTTAATGCACCAAATCAAAGAACAAACAGATTACAGACGTGAACATGGATTTACATCCCAGCCACATTTGATATACAGTGTACCCAGGGTGACAGGTTGTCTCCCGGAGACGGCAAAGCTAAGTGAAATAAAAGTCAATCCAACTGCTTTTATTAATGAGCTATGGCAAATAAAACTCCGCTTGTGTTTTTGTATTGTCAACGAAACTGAAAAACTGACGTGAGACTTCAATTAGGAAAATTAAAGATTGCACCGAGATCTATGGAGGCTTTTAGCAGTCACTTTGTTATATAAAATGTAGTTCAGAGCCACCGCTATGACGAATGCTTTTTTCACGGGAGATACAAAAACGAGGCTAGAAAGTGTAATGGCATATCATTATTCTGATGTTACAAATAACACCGTCATTTTATTCACCATTGTTGTTTAAATATACTTTTAACTGCTAAGTGTATGTGCAAAATGGTCTGCATTGCACTCGAGTCTCGATGGCCACTCAAACATATTTACACTACAATTGTTGTCATCGCCTGTTCTCATGTACATCGATAAAGAGCTCTTTGTTCTTAGATTCATCGTTCACGCACTGCCAGTCAACCAGCGACCTTCCAGTTAGTGGACGAATCACTCTGCATCCTGACCCTCTGTCTGCCCTTATGTGTGCATGTGTACTCTATATGACATGGGTCTCCGTTTTAAATTATATTCCAATCTTCTCTGGGAAGCATTTTCAGCATTTTTCTAATTTACACAATAAGGACACCATCCAAAATGACATTACCCTTTAACACCTAAGCATCAACATGCCCGTCTGGACTTTATTGCTTATTTTAACCATAAACGGGGCAGAAAACGTCCTGTGAGTAAGGGCTTTTGCAATTTACTGCACGTTAAAAATAGTGTATTAACAATTCAAAATGAAGCAAAACAAAATGATTTATTAAAAAAAAAACAAAAAAAAAACACTAGTTGTTCATGAACACCAGATTTGTTGAACAACAGGCCAACAAATGGAAACTAATTTTTCTCTATCTGGCAACAAAGACGCTGATTCTCCAGCTTCCTGCAACAGCACAAGTGAAATTACCGTAATAACCACACATTGGCTTTGACATGCAACTTCTCAGCTTTCAGGAACTGTCGCGTAATTACCACAATGCAACGTGCGCTTGCATGAACATGTCGTTTGCGATACACTCGGTGTTAAAGGGTTCAAATTACCAGCAGTGATTGTGGAAGGCTGAAGTTTTGGTGGAGTAACTGTAGTAAGAGACAAACTACCAGCCACTAAATTTCCCGACTTTAAATTTGCAAACAAATTAATGTAGAATAAAGAAGAAAACAAATCACATCACTGAGATACAAGCTGTCTTGCTGAGTCATTCTAATTAAAAAAAAAAAAAAAAATGAGACAAACTGAAAGCAGAAAACTGTAAACATTACTTGGTCAAACAGAAACATATCCAGCTGCTGTAGTTATTATTGAAGAAATGAAATATAAGAATTGTCCCCTAGTTCGTATTAAAAATGCCTGAGATTGCACAGTGTGTGTGTACAGTTGTAATCCTCAGAAACCTGTGCTAGACACCATCTGCCCACAGTATTTCATTTCAAATACACTGCAGGCTGTTTTGTTCGGTGGCTTTTGCACAAAAACTGCCATTAGAAACTAGTAATGTCACAGGATTCAAAGGATTTCACTGGTGCTGTTACTAAATCAGAGCAGGTTTGGGAGGTGTGAACTACCTGTGGTGGTATTGATTCCGTAATCTTAGGCCATTTCCCAAATGCTTCAGATTTATCTATCGCATTTCACCATTACACTCCTGTGCGCCGAAAGCTCTCCCTCTTTAACAGGATACTGCATAGGCCACAGCAATACTCGACTAGTCTTCTGTATTGGCTAAATGGGAAGGGCTCCCTGCAGCAGACTTTCACACACAATTTAGTGGAGTACGATTTGCTCATTTTCCGCGTTTAGAGATCGCTCACTGATGCTGCCAATAAGACCTCAAGGAGCTTGTGAGTAAATTGACAATTAAGCCTTATTTAGGGATATAGCATGTTTATAATATTAAATACTCAAGTAGAGCAATTACGCTCTCTGTACTATCGACTGGGGGAAGAATGAGTCCTTTATGGTGCCGTTCAACTGATGCTGGAAAACAAAGAAAGTGTCCTCATGGAGACAATAGATAATGTCTTTTATTAAAGATACTTCCTATAACACAGAGAAACATACAGTAACTATGGTGTTGTGATCAAAGTCTTTTCCAAACGTTGAACGAAATCCCTAAAAAAAACAATTTGCTTTCCGAAAGTATGGTATGTGGTAGTAAAGTGTTTGCTATGGTTTGGACAAGACTCAGATGAGGACGTTGAAAGCCAGATGAGGATCCACAGACCGTCTCTTTCGCTTCACGCGTGGTGTATATCACACAAAACAGCGGTGCAGACGTCTGCCCCCTGCACCAGACAGCATCGCTGACAGATGAGTTAAAGATGAGGCAGGCTGACCATGCTGTGGACGTAACGTCGGTGCTGTGTGGTGGCTGTTAGTGGTTGGTGTGAGGGACAGTTTCAGATCGGAGTGAAACAGACGGACAGTGACATGCACACTCTTTCAAATCCTGATATTCTGCTCACATCACATTTCAGCACTATAAACGAAATTTTCGTGCATGATGTTCATGATATTTTCGGTTCTTTTCATGTTTCTCGCTCTGTGCTGTACTAAAAGACAAGCTGCGATGTCTGACACTAGATTGGTATGAAAGTGATTATTTATAAATCTCGTCCAATGTAATGTAACACTTTGCTTTGCTGAGAGAGGAGCCAACTATTCACAGTCCTCCATGGGAACAGTCTAAGCAAACGCCAGCTGTTTTCATCCACAGTAGCAAACTGACTGAAATATCTCATCACGCATTAGTCAAGAGTCTTTTTAAAACTCTTAGATGCTCTGTGTTTGTTTCCTGAATGACTGAAAGATCCTGTTTTGAAATAAAATACAGGCTTTTATTTGATTGCAGTTACAAACTTGTCCAGTAGCACAGATAAATATGCGATGGCCCTTTTTATTTATGCTATTTTTTCCATTTCCAACAAAACACAGGATGTGCCTGTTTGGTTGTGTTATTTCAAATAAAAAAAAAGACTCTTTATCCTAATTGATTCTAAATTCATCTCTCTTTTTTATCTGTGAATGAGCCCATCTAGAGCAAGAAGAAACCTTGCCCGTGGTTATTTGAGTGTTCGAAAAGAAAAGAAATTTTTTTTTTTAGAATCCTATCTGGATTCTCTGACTTCTAGCGATAGGAGAGTGTTTTTTGAGTTCTAAATTGGACAATCTAGGATCATGTCCTCGAACCCAAATGTGCAATCCACAGAAAATACCCAGTTGTAACGACATAGGGGTTGAAACATACCTTGTCTTACTGCCTGATAAGAAGTACGCCTGCGCGGCATGATACTGTTAGATGACACTGAATATGTCGGGAGGTTTCTACGCAGCCTTGGAACATAAACCGTGTAAGTTTAAAGGCAGCATCCATTTCAACTACACGAGGACACTCTCTGTACCCTGCAGAGGGAATGCCAGCGAGAGCAGCAACAGAAGCCCCTTGAGGGGAAAAAAAAGAATTGGATTTTGCTTCCACTTTACCACACAGACACTGTCTTTGACTGACAGACTCATTTGCCAGGTTTTGTGGGTGGATGTTTATGCAAATGGCTCTGCTCTGTGGGCTGAAATAGCCATCCATTGACAGGCCAAAACTAACTGGGTTGCAATGCAGGAACATGCAACTGAGAGGCTGGAGAGCGGAGCATAATTTACATTAACATTTCTGGCACCGCACAACAAAGGCTTGATATAAAATTTAGCACATTGAGCCAGCCCACATAAAAGTTTGATTGTTATTATTATTATTACAATTATTGTTGTTGTTATTTAGAAAATACTGCAAACATGTTCAAGACATCTGGTCGTTTTTTGTTGTGGTAGATTCACACTCATTTTGAAATGCAGGGAAAAGCTTTCACAGACTTCTTAAGGTTGCTCATATTTTCAAGGATGAAAAACACACTGGCTGAGGACCATGTAATAGATTTTGCATTCTAAATGGATTTTACAGTGAGCTGGATTATAGTGGAAAACACAACAAACCTTGACCTCACTCGCAGTTTTAGTTAGTTAAACTGGAAGCAAGTTTACGGTGTCACTATTCTTCTCTTGCGATGTGATCCTGCAGGAACATTATCTTTTTAAAGCAGGGAATCACCAATTGTTTGTGCTGAATTATGCATACGATGGCAATGAAAAAAAATCTAATATGTATAATAAATAAGAAGATGAGACAGTTTTCTTCATCTACAGAGACTGGTTGTGTTTGCATATAGAAACCGCTTTGAAGTCGAAAGGGAAAGAAAAAAAGCAAACAGTGGCTCCCTCTTTGATTCATAAGGTCCATCATTAACTCATAAATTGCAAAGTAGGAACAAATGCTGTGATGTCAAAGCAAGACATGCAATTACAAATGGTAATTTTTTGTGTTGTACGTATGTGTTGCGGTTGTGCAACACGACGAGACCTAAAATAAAAAAAATCTCCACCAACGGGCGCCCTTACAAAAAGCTTCTTAACAATGTTTCGTATTAATGAAATCTGACAGTTAAAAACCTTTACTTTGGAAAGGCTGCACATTAGCGCTGCCGTTGTTTTGACTTTATCGCAGGACACATGCGAACAAATACAACATGCACGATCATAAATCAGACGTTCACGATTCCTCATCGCCGACGCCCGGTGCCTTGGGAAAGTGCTGTACAGTTCTGACGACAGAAAGTCAGATACTGCATTACGTCAGCCATTACTGTGATTACAGTTCCTCCTCCAATATGACATTATTAACAACTGTTCCCCACGAATGACATTTATTACAATTCAAGTTAAAAAGGTGGACTTGTCACCTTCATGACACTGCAAAAAAAAAAACACAGAGATGGACTCTGGGTTGATTAAGTCATTTCAGAAATGTGGGTTTAAATGTACATTTTTAAGTGCATGTAATTGAATTATTCCGATACACTTGACACTACACCGCAGGGTAATACTGTATTTCGCTTAATTTAATGAATATAAGAAGAATTAAGTTGCTTTGAGGTATAGTTCAGATAAGAGTACATTTGTACTTTAAATGTATTCATGCGGAGCATGTAGCCACTAGTCCTTACTATGCAATGCTTTCTAGATGTCTGAATCCCATAAATCATGTCCACACTTTCACTGAATTTCATTGCCTCAGTTGTGACAACACAAGGCTCGGATGTCTTTGCAGCCAGCCCAGCCAGTGGCACACAGCCTGGGTTTGTGTTGTGTCGACTTTTTCACTTTGACTTCCGATTGCCGCGCTGGCGAAACGTAGCCTCAAGACTGAAATCACAGTTAAATCCATGTCAAATGACAAGCTCATCTACATCCACCATCCATCCATCCAGCCAGGTTATCACTGTTTGCATCACAGCTAGCCCCACAGTCAGTCAATACCCCGTGGGCCACTTCCATGGATGGAGGATCTAATAATTGGGTAAAATTAAAATTACATCGTACATTTGGGAGCATAATTAAATGCCCATAATTCTTTTTCAGTTTTAGTCATGTGTCCATTAGCGTGCTGCATATCCAAGAAAAGAACTACATAAACTATTCATACTGCATCAACACATTATCATTCATTCATAAGGCCTCTTACCTACTCAAAGGCAATCGTTAAAATGTGTTGTATTAGTAGGGTTGTGGAAATGTGCCGCTTTAACAAAATGAAGGTTAGTCAAAAGGGGAAGGAATAAATTGATTTCACAGCTCTGGGGAAGAAGCTGTCCCTGAGTCTTTTGGTGGAGGATCTGATGATCCTGTACCGTTTTCCTGATGGAAGTGGTGCAAAAAGAGCGTTGCCCGGGTGGGTGGGGTCTGTTGCTATCGTTAAGCATCTCCCTCTCAAATAAATATGTACATATGACTAAAAAGAGCGACAGAACTAAGCTTTGACTGGAATCAGCCTCGAACTGACGGCTGCTTGGCAGCGTCTACGCGGCGCGATTGTCACAATCAGTTTATGATGCTTGTTGCTTAACTGTGAGTAACGTGCAGAAATATGTGACATTACCATATTCATAATGAGCTCAGTAAAACAACTAAAGCAAATTAGACTTTGGCAGCGAACTCTACTGTTTGGTTTTGGACCACAAATTCAGTTCAAAGAACCTGAAAATTAAATTCCAGAGTTTTAATAAGACAATTAAGGGATCGGCCAAATTCTTTAACTTCCCAAACAAAATAGAATCCATACTGAGCCCTTTGTGGGAACCCATAATTTATTATATCGTGAAATTGCAGTGGTTAGAAAACAGAGACTTTTTGCGGTTCCTAAGAGCCCATTTGCATCAAATGGGTGAGTGCGAGTGTGGCTCAAGCAGAACTTTAAACATAACGAGTGTGTGTGATTTCCCTGTACAGCGCTGGGTAAATTGACTTAGTTGACACCTTTTATATCCAGGAACAGTGTGTGGTTCCATTTTAAACACAATCTATTTGTATCTTTTAGCCTTGCACAAAAACACAACTGCTCACTCACTTTCAGACCCCGTAGAAGAGAAACCAAGTGCGTGCTACAGTCATGTTTGACCACATCTCAGCAGGTTTCTGTTTATGTTTCATAAAACATGACTCAACCCAGAGCTTTGCTGTTAATTACAGCGTAAATATAATTACTTCAACCTCTGCACTATCTTTTTTTTTCTTCCTTTTTTTTTTAAAGATACATTTTAATATGCAGTCTGCAAGGCAGAGAAGATGGCTGGCATTTTTGCACTACGGTGCATCTCCCTTTTTTGTCTTGACCTTGTCATTGGCCTAACATCTTCCTTTAGCATTTCCTCAGCTGTCGCAGGAGGTTTAATACAGAAGAATGAACACAGAGGGCACCGCTCGGATACTGTTTTAAAATAATCCGGGAGCAGAACATGGAAACAGTCTTTACAACAGGACACTCTAATTAAAAGTTATTTATCCTGGTATGGGGACATTAGCCCAGCCAAAGACAAATATTACACGTCGATGATAAAACAAACCGATTCTGTGCTGTTGAGCTGAGCTCTCTCCTTCACTGAATTGGAACTAAAATGGCCTCCAAGTGTACTGAACAATGGGGGTGAGCATAATGCAGTGTGACTACTGAGTGACTTGACTGAGATCCAAAGTGAATAAAAGGCCTCACTGTGTGAGGCAGCAAGGCTGAGCTGCTGCAGTGCTCAGGACTTTGGCAGGTGACGGTGCATTATAACGCTTCACACACATTTGCCAATAAAATCCTATTGCCATTTTCCACATGGCACACGGTCTGCGGCGTCAAAAACCATAATGATCAAACAGGCATCTGCACAGATTAGCATCTGCAATTAGCGGATCTATTTCTTAGATATTATGAAAACCCACTGCAATACAGAATCGTGCGTTTACCCTCGTGGATCAGCTTCGCTGCGGTTGACTTTAATCACCCCGATTAAACACAGCTAAAGAATACAAATAAAGAATTTATATATTACATACATATTGCATGGTGCATGTAAGCGACGAATCAATGTGTAAACAATCGGCTCTGAACTGAAAAAACAAAGTATGAGCACTCAAATGTGTCTTACTTACTTCATGCGCTAACAGTGAATTTGGAGACCCGCTTTGTGAACTCATAAAATATTTATCGGAATATTTAACATACTTATGAGCTTCAGCTCTTTCGTAGCCTTGTCAGGTCTAAAACTAATTATAAACCCTAATCTCCAGAAGGCATCTTACTGGCACAGGCACATTTGTCATAGTTTCCCCACTATTACCTATAAGCCAGTGACACTGCAGAAAGAGACAGTGGAGGCAGAGGTATATGAACGGAAATATATCAAACGTCATCATAATGATTCTAAAAAATGATATTTAACTAGTTGCTCTGACATCCAAAGTGCAATAAGAAAAGTCTGTGTGCCAGGTTCTCTTGGTAAAAGTGGGGAAATGACGTACTTCAGAGCTAGAAGGTGATCCATGCACTCAGAGAAAAAAGAAAAAAGAAAATAGCAAGAAAGGACAGGCTTTTTAAACACTCAGCCTTTGTTATTTGCTGGATCTCATTCTTGCTTCATAATGATATTCGGATGGGGGATAAAAACAAAAGTGACACGATTCTTTTCGTCTTTATTAAGTGTCTTCAGTGCAAATCACTTTAGTGCGAAAATCAGAAAAAGAAACAGAGATGTGAGTGTTTAACTCCTTTGTATGAAACAGCCTTCTTACACCTGTGTTGATGAACACCGTGAAGGACACGTAACAAAACACGCTCCTCACGAACAATGAACCATGAAAAGTACCAACCGATTGGGTCGAATCAGACTGAGCCACAAAATAAAGACTGTGATGCAATTAGACGATGTTTGGAGCCGATCTATGTAAACTGGAGGCCTTTTTTGATGTCAGTTTATTTATGGAAAGTTCAAATTTCAGATAATCTGAATCATTTCCTGAATTCATGTCAGCATATAGTATTTCCACTCCGAAATTCAGAGTCACACCAGCTGGATCGGAGCCTTAATTGGATTGACAGCGTGAAAACACCAGGGCACGGCACCGAGGCATCAGAGCTATTCACTCACTACTCATTCACCTGTGGCCAGCTCCGAGTCAACAGTATACTTGACTCGCTGTGCGTGCAATATGGGAGAAAACCCACATTAGCACAGAAAAGAAAACAGAGAATTGAACCACTCTTCCTGCGAGTGCCACTGCACCATTGTGCTGCCACCTAACTTTTATTCATGAAATTAGAAAATGCAATCAAAATTAGACTGCACACATGAGTCACCCAAGTACATTCAGGATGTCAGTGTTGGTTTCACAATCCCCACCACTGTCAAGCAGTGTGGCCCGGCCATTGTTTGCACAATCACCGTCAACAATTAGGAGCTTTAACCTTTAAAACGTCATTTTTCCTCCATCTGTGCGAGACACTGGTGGGGCATTGCAGTGGCATGGCTGGCGTACACAACCTCCAGCCTTGCTTTTCTTTGATGTGTGCTAAAGCCATCCTCTCCCAGGAACTGAGGAGATCAAAAGACAAGCCATTTTATCAAATAAAGCCCTTATTCACTGTTTGTGATGCTTGATGCTGCACCAGGAACACCCACTTTGTCCCAACAATGCCACGGGAGACACCGTGCGCTTTTAAAAACCCTGTGGTGATCTCCCTGTTATCCAGATGAAAACGGATTTATTTGAACCTCCCATCAACCGACGCTATAAATAGAAGCTTGTGGAAAATCTTCTAAGTGGAAAAAAAAATAAGCTGTGCACTTAAGCTGTTATTAACATGCTGATAGAAACATGCTAAATGTAATTCTGGAGCGGGGAATGTTACAGCAGAAATAAGCATAATGCTTTCCAGTTATATTTGTGATTCAAGATTCACTTAATGATGCTAAAAGTATTTGGAACAAAAATACGTAGCTGAGTCATACGTGTACTGCAGAGTGAGTTGTGAGAGTACCGACTTGCATCAGAGATTGTACGCATTTTTGTTTAAGTGCTCTATTGTCTGTGACTTGATAGAGGCTGGCCTCTTAATAAATCATGTGAAAATTTAGACCAAGAGTACGAAAGCAGTAAAAAGACATTAGGCATAGTAGAATCTGGGTCTATTAATGCAGATATAAAAACCAAAAAAAACCATGCCACTATAAGTGGGATTTATTGCAGCACACAACAGGCCAAAACCAAATGGGTGAACTTCACCTGTTCTTCTTGATTAGAAAACTGCCACCTGTTCTCCACGGCACAATTATAGAAACCGTTATTTTGGTAAGAGCCACAATCAACACGGCGCCATAACATACCAGCTTTCATTATTCCCCCTCTCCCCCTCTTGTCTTGTGGAAGATGTGCCTCACCTCTGAAATGTGTAGCATATCCCTATGGGATTATCCTCTGCTATCTGTTAGAATGCAAGCAGCTATGCATCAAGACGAAACTTCCTTTGTGATTCAGACGGCTACAGAAATGTGTTGACTACAAACACTCCCCCTCTTACCTAACACTGGTGAACACAACGACCTATATTCACCATATCTACTTGTGGATGTCAGTAGAGAGACGCAATTTATGTACGTATGTGCAACCATGCA
Source organism: Solea solea (assembly GCF_958295425.1). Lineage (NCBI taxonomy): Eukaryota > Metazoa > Chordata > Actinopteri > Pleuronectiformes > Soleidae > Solea > Solea solea. The sequence goes on from NC_081148.1 coordinate 17,212,026, forward strand.
CATGTGTGAATTACAGCTGCAAGTGGGTCCAGTTTTTTTTGATCTCCGTAAGCTCTTGACTATAAGTTCATTATTGATTAATTCCAACATTTCGCGAAAAACACGTTGCATTGCTCTATGGGACTTCAGCTTTGAGGATGCTGAAATTCTTTTATTCAGTGAAATTCAATCCCTGTCCATTTATTAATTGGTTTCTACACATTTGAAACGAGATTTTTGAACTCCCAGATCGATCACATCAACACATTTGTGTTCAATGTTGCATCGCATGAGCAAACGTGGTCCCGGCGGACACTGCCGAATCCACGATCCCAATCACTCCGTGTCTCGTAGATGCCAATAAAACCTGATTGATTTGTCCACATTGACCACTGTTGGTCCACGTATGGACGACTGTGACGTAAGAGTAAAAAAAAAAACACACCAAAACAGTTGGCTTGGGGTTCACAGCCATTTTAACTCTGTGCTGATGTGTATAAAAACAGCCATTTTAAATTCACAGCCATGATAGTGCATTTTGAATCCAACTGAATGAAAACAACACTTTGGGTGGTTTGGTTTCTGCTGGTGTGGTCTTTCCTGCATCCCGACTCCTCTGTCAGCTTTGTTCCTTATAGCTTGACACATTTCTGAGCCAACGGGAGTCTAGATATCTATGTGTGCTCTTTGTTTCATGGGCCATCACACTTCAAACATGCAATACGGGCAGAGAAGGGAGTCACTGATGTGCACATTTGACCGACATGATTACTATCTATCTATGCAGTACAGTAGTCCATTAATTCTACATTTATTTCAGCATAAAAGAAGGAGACTGACAGGATACTTACCTTCCTTAGGAGGCCGTTTCACTTCTGCACTCAGATTGCAGACCTGTCCGGCTTGTAGTTGCGGTGACAAGCAACCCTCCGTTTGTGGATTTAAAGGTAAAACCACATTGTTGAGCATGAGCATACTCTCTGATTCTCCATCGCCTAAATGCTGAGGACATGTGCATTTTGTGTACACGATCCCACACGTCTCCACTGTCCCTTTCTCTAATTTCAGGCAGTTTTCCAACCATGTGCAGAGCACTTGACACCCGAATTGGCTGGGGCTCGCCTTATTCAACACCAAAAACTCCACGATGGACTTCTCCTCTTCATCCAGCTTCTGCGGTGTCAATCCGTTATAATCATAGGGGAAAACTCTCCGTAGTTGAACAAAATTCTTGTCGTAGAGCAAAAATACATAAATATTCTTTGAATCGCACAGGTACACTATAGACTCATTGACTCTCAGCAACTCGTTGATCTTTTCGTGTGAGTAATGATCAAACTGATAAGCAAGCAACGAGTATTCGGAGCAGCTCAAGTCTTGCTTGTATAGCTTCAGGTAGATGCTGTATTTGGTAGGGTCTGGGTTCTCCAGCGTCCATGTACAGTTTGTATAGTTCTTAGGGAACATTTCAGTCACTGAATATGATCCATAGATGACCCCCTTGACCAGAGTGGAACACCAATAATCTTGGGCACCAGTTAATCCAAACATAACCAGAAGATAGGTGGAAAATATATAAATCAACAGGTTTCGAACAGCCTTCATCCTATGTCATTTGGCCTGCAAGGAGAGATGGACAGAATTACACAGAGGAATGTCAAAAGCAGAGGTCACATGATCTCCATGACTGGCTTTACACATTTTCTTATGACGTGTGGCCATGAAAATGGAGGAATAAAAGACACTTTAACCTCAGTAACGTGGCTTCTGCATGCTCATCCTGCCTCCTCCACTGCTATACTTTGTGCAAACACTGCCACCTTGTGGCCGCTACGGCCGTGGCTTATTTATTTCTTCCTTTAAGGAGCGGGTGCAATAATGTGAGTCATTTAGACGTTATTAATTGGGTCGTATTTGGTGTGGCGCAATCCCTGGAGGGACAAATATGGCTATTTTGAAATAACATCTGACACCAAAAAAAACGCAGTGACTGATCCCAAGTCAGTGCGGTCCACGTGAAAGCTGTGGGATGCAACTGCAGCATTAATAATATATATATATATCTTTTTTTTTTTCCAAATGAAGCTGTTTTTCCTTGTGAGTTCATGTGTTTCTTTGCACGACACTTTGATAAAATCTGGAGGACTGAGGAATAAACGTCTTTCTGCGGCCACCTGGTCACTATGACTTCACTGCTGCGCGCTTTGTTGGTCCACTGACGCGAGCTGCACGTCTGTGAAATTCAGGGCTTGACATATTTGACAATGCAATTTGATAAAGAGCCAGTGTATGTGTGCGTGCGTGCGTGCGTGTGCACGCGCTCTCAAGCGTGTTTGTGTGAGAGAAACACACACACACGCATACACACACACACACACACACACACACACACAGAGAGAGAGTGGGGGAGAGAGAGAATGCAATGCGATGTCCTGATTGCTTTAATCCTACAGGCAATGCAGCTGTGAGCAGTGTCACAGCAGTGTGTGTGTGTGTGTGTGTGCGCGTGTGTGTAGGCGTTGAAATCCCACTAAAAAAAACAAACCCATACAGATTCCACAGAGCTGAGGATGGATGGGCACATTTTGCACTCGCAGTGTCTCAAACTTCATCCTTTTTATAAAGATTAAAAAAAAAAAAAAAACCCTGTCCATCACACTGCATCAGGATAGCGCGCGCGCGCGCGTGTGTGTGTGTTATGTGGGGATCCGTGGGAGCAGCGTGGAGTGAAATCAGCTTTTTATTCGCGATAAATCCACATGATTCCCTCCCTCCTCGTCCTCCCGCAACAGTCACGGCCAAGGCTACATACACGCGAAAATTAGTATTCCGGAGACGATAAATCGGGTCGTCAGGAGACGCTGATTTTATTGCCTCGGCTTCTATGAGCAATTTCGTCTCAAGAGGAAATCTGAATATAGAGACACGGGGCTGCGTCTCAGGCAGTGTCAGCTCGACGCGCTGCACTTTAAAGTGATTTTTTTCCCCCCAGCCTCCTAAGAGAGAGAAGGAGAGATCATCTCCCCTCTTTTTTTTAAAAGGCATCTGTTAAGCACTCTGGACTCGATGTGAGTGAATGGAAGCTGAATGCAGGACTGCGAGAGAACGAGGAGGCGAAACTTTACCTGACACATATGACATATGAATGAATGAATCATTCACACTGATAATGATGACGATCATAATAACAATTGTTGTTGTAGTAATAATAATAATAATAATCTTACCTTACACTGCGGAAGCTATGGCTATTTTCCCAACATACTTGACCACATCCTTTATAAATAAATTCTGCAGCCCTCCAGTGAATCGATACTCCCCATCCCCGACAGTAGAAGTCCGGCGCAACAAGATGGTTCAGTTGGTAAAAAAATAAAATGCGATCATATCCTCCCGTCTTCTCCTTTTTTGGGGTTTTTTCCCATCAATAACGGAGCGCAACAACACACGACAGCCACCGAGAAGGAGAGAGAGCGAGGGTGAGACAGAGAGAGAGAGAGAGAGAGAGAGAGATGGGAAGAGAGAGCGAGAGAGGGAGAGAAAGAGAGAGAGAGAAAGAAATTCTTGGAGTGATGGAAAGAAGACAGCAATTCATACAGTATTACCATAAATTAATTCGGCAGACTCCGCGCGTCTATGTTTCCCAGTGATATTTTTTCTCCCGCGAGTCTCCGCGCACCCCCACTCCGTGAGAGGGAGAAAAAAAGGGGGGGAATGACAAAAAAGAAAGGGATCCGTGGTGGTGGGTGGATGAGAGATGTTGGGGGGCTAGTGAGTTACAACAGAGAGAGAGGGAGAGAGAGAAACAGACGCGCTGTGCTTGGCGCTTGCAGAGCTCCAGGAGCAGGCTGCAATATCACGTCACACACTCCGCCGCTAAGATAAAGCACGTACGTACGCTTCTTACTGCCGCTGCGTCTGGCACCGCCACCACTTTCTTCCCTGCCCTCCCCGTTTTCCCCTCTCTTTTCTTTTTTTTCCCTTCTTTCTCTCCTCCACCCTCATGCAGCCTCCCTTTAATGCGAGTCAAAAGGGTTCCCCCCCCTGAACTGGACCCTCTCTCACTTGTGCCCGGGCGACGCGGCGCTTCGCTGCTGCAGCGCTCTCCAAAAAACAGGAATATTCCTTCATGGATTATTTTGTTCAGGGGGAAAGTAGGGATTAAACATGGTCTTAATCTGAAGCTGCATCATCTCTCCCTCCCTCCCTCCCTCTCTCTCTCTCTCTCTCTCTCTCACGCACACACTCTGTATTTCTCTCTCTCCCTCTCTCTCACTGGAACCTAAAAACTTGCGTATTTTTGTCTCTCTTTTCTCCTGGTGGGTGACAGACGCTGTTGTTTTGGTTTCTCCGCCGGTTGGCGGTGTGTAACGCGCTCCACGTCCTCCTGTTCGCCGCCTTCGTGCTGCCGGGGGAACAAATGCGCATGGAGCAACTTCTGCTCTCTTTGGAAAGTTTTTTTTTTTCTTTTCTTTTTGTCTTTTTTTTTTGCGCCTTACAGGTGCAACTCCTAACTGCTGTTTTTCCCCCCCACTCCTCCTCCATCAACAAATCCTCAGACACGTGCTCTCTCTCTCTCTCATAGGGGAATGTGTGTGTGTATTTCAGGTAAGAATATTATAAAAAAAAACGTCTCCACGAGACGAATAAAGGAGCTCAACCTCAGCTTTAATGTCTTCTTCGCTTCTCAGTTTCTTTGAAGCATTTTACTCAACAGTCAATTAAGTCCAATAAAAGCTGCAGGCTCTCAGCATTTGGTCACTGACAATGCGGCATGGCTCTGCAATAGCCTTCACTGCCACTGGCTGAATTTGTGGGAATAATGGAACTATAATGGACATATGGAGTATCTGCTGATCATTGCCACCTCACTGAAGATGGAGAGAGGACTTTTTCTTTTTTTTTGTTCTCACAGGTAGATCTTTTCTCAGGCTATCAGGTGCAAATAAAACATTAGATTCATCAGTATAGGCCCTGACTCTTCATATCCATTAAAACATTGTAATGAATGAGAAATGAATCTGAATGACCTTCACAAGTTCAGTTAATTTGCATATTAATGTGTATTTGCATATTCAAAAAAAGGGGCGTTCAACTTGGCAGTGCAAACAGGAATAAAGCATCATGGGTTTTTCCCTGACCTTTCTTTCTTTCTTTCTTTCTTTCTTTCTTTCCCTCCCTCGTTTTTTTAATGTCTGGGACGTTTGTGTGTCAGCCGATCTACTCACTTTACAATCATTAGCCATCTCTTTTAGGGCCTTGACTGGACGAGTTCCATGTGAGCAGATGCTGCATAAGGAGCCCGTTTGTTTGTTTATTTCCGGGAAGTTTCAGAGTGAAGTGTCTGCGAGCCAGCATTTGCAAAGAATGCTCCAGAAGTGCACACAGACCACGCAGCAGTGTGAGAATCTGAACTTGTCTGTGTGTTGTGTTTACAACCGTGTCAATCTGTTGCCAAACGTCTAAAGGAGACTGGAGTCATTCAGTGTGGTTAGGGTTGATTTCTAACTCCAGTCTTCCCCAAGGCAGCCAGTGGAACATCAGCTGTGACCTCAGGCCAGCCCACTTTTCACGGCCCTAATGGAGACTTTGGCATTCAGGGAACTTTTGGCTCAATAAGCAAAGACAAAGCCTAATTGAACGATGAAAACATGACAAGGATCTCTCTCCACTGACTCATGTGGAGGCCAATTGCCAAGTGTCAGGAAGGCTGCCACCACTCTTCTCGAGTGAGGAGGTTTCCAGAGACCCAAAGATGCTCTGTGTGTTTCTGCAGTCTGGAGACAGGATGGACATTATTCTCATTGAAAAGTGATTCCATGTATTCGGAATGAATGAATAAGACATGACGACATGACTAAGAAGTCGGGTCTAGACTGGAATGAACGGTGCATGCATCATTGTGCAATTACGATGACAATGTGATGTCTCACATTAAAGCGCAGATTTCTCATGTGAGATAAAAAAAAAAAAGGATAAATAAATGTCATGAATAACATTTAATGTTTGGGTTTGAGATTATAATCTCAGAGAGACCTTATTTTGTTTTATCAACCCGGCAGAATGTCAAATCACAAGCCGACTTGATAGTTGGGGCAGATCATATATATTTATAGACATACATTCATAAATCCTTTTGGATTTTCTGAAACATCCGAAAAATGGCATGTGGTTGGAGCTGAGTAATAACAGCAGATCAATTTATCTCCCGCTGGAATCTCTAAAACATTTGTGATCTTTTTCATCTCATGGCGGTAGCAGACTGTCACATTATTCTGTCAACTCAAGAATGTGTTTGAGAACATGGACTGTGAATTATTCATGAACTCGCATAAAGAATAGATCTATTATCACCTGCTCCTGTTTGCGTGTGTGCGTCTGCATCCCTGCACGTGTGCGGCTGCCGAATAGCATACGTCTCCTTGATATAGCGGCTGTGCTACGGCGGTCGTGTCCATTACGAAAATCTCATGCGATAAACAGTTCATTGATCGCGTGATAAACATCAGTTTATTGACGTAAACCAGCGGGATAGATCAAAGTGGGACCGCTTTAAGAATAAATGAACTATCGCGCTCACAGGTAAATTATAGGTTTTCATTGTGCCTGCCTACCAGAGCGTACAGTACGAGCATGCCGATTCCCCAACACACTAATATTCATGAGCATGGGGGCTCTCATATATTCACACTTTCAGCCCAACTCAGTCACCACCAGGTCGTCCGAATGTTACATTTGTGATAACAGACTCCTCCATGTAGGAAACTCAGCTCGGTGGATTATGGGTAAAAACCCAAATGAGCAGGACTGAAAGATATTTTTTTTGGTTTTTTTATCCACCTGTGCTGTTTTGGAGAAAAGTTATTACACCATTTGCCATCACAGAAGTTAAACATTCCGTAAATGCCCACAGATACTGCTATCTCTCCAGCAAATTGCCATGCTGAGGTGGTGTCTCTGCCTTTTTCGTCCACTACAGATTACGGAACACTATCAGGTTTAGTGATTCTTGTGTACGAAAACAGGAAGACGGCCGAAAGGCTTTTTTGCCTTTCCATGGTTTTGGAACAGTGATCTCGAACAGTGATGATTGTTTTCAACAGACGATGAAGGCGGCGGGGGGAACTACATACCACGCCATCATTCCTGAAGTGAAATGTACAATTTCATACTTTTTGCAATTAACTTTTATATCGACACGTCTGGAAAAGCCACCTCAAATGTTAAAGCGATATTTGAGAGTTTTTTTTTAAAAGTAGGTGTTTTTCAATGACCAGTTTTATATTGCGATACTTAAGTTTCACACATTTCTAAACCCAACTAGTGTGTCACTGTGTCACGAAACAGGTGATGATTCACATGGTCGTTAAATGTTGAAATCATTTATGACACGACTTCACCTCCAGCACCATCATTAGTCAGATTTAACACACATTGTTTTATAACCATATGCATACTAACTCAATGGCAAACCCATTAGCCTTATATAATTATTAATTAGCAAATGTTAGCAGGCAAACGAGCAGAACTAAGGTGCTATAAATACATACAAATCATTAAACCTCATGAATGTATGCTTTCCACTGCCACTGTGAGCATATTCAAGGCTTTTAGCATTGCTGAGACCAAGTGCAGCCACACAGACTTACTTAATGTCTTATTAAAAAAAGGACTGCCGAAGAACGTTTGTAAACGAGCTCTTTGTCCCCTTAAAATAGAAAACACATAACCTACCACGTCTCTAACTATTTAGAGCGACATGAAACGAAATGCACAATCACTTGAGGAAATGTCTACACCACAAACATGTTAGATTTTTTTCCTTCTTTCCTTTTAATTAAGAATTCTTGCTTGCAGCACACGTGCTTCATGCATCTTGTCAACTGGATGTAACATCACTGTACACAGGGTTGTGTCTTATGGTTCAGTGTAATCATTCCACTAATGGTGTACTGCTCTATTAACAAATTAAAGTGTGGCCACTTTCCTTGCATTCCTTCAAGGGCTGTTTTCTCATTTTTCTTCATATTTAATTAAAAACTGTTGCGGATATTGCAGAGTGCTATAGTCAAGATGAGGTTAAGTGCCCGGGGCAGTTCTTGGACTTCTTCTTGTATGGCAATCATAAACACTTCAAAGTGAGTGCATAGGGGGAGGATGTATGTTAACTCTACGGCGTAATCAATGTCTGTCAAAAATATGCATAATGCATAATGATAATAATGCATAATGGTGGCTCTGTGAGCATGCACTGCACATGGGATCGATGTATCAAGATGAATTCTCGTGCCGAAGTCGTGCCCATTTTGAATTTGAAGAACTTTGTTCACAGTCATGACCGTCGTTCTTTTGGTTTATCCATCCAAACATCAACGCAAGCGTGAATGGAACGACACATTCTCAGATTCATCTACATTTCAGAGGTCTACTTTTGCATTTAAAAGAACACAAATATTAGGTTTTACATCAACACACTCAAATGTTTTTTTACAAATAGCATAACCTCACTTGCGTGTGCACTTCCAACTCCATTCCCTTTGAATTTAAACTTAGAATAACCTTGTTTGATTAATGAGGTAAAAATCTATGGTTCGCCGACACGGTGCACTCTGATACTCTCATGAAGAATAGTCTTGGATCATCTCTGCTCAGAGATATTAGGCCAAGGTCTGTGTCACGTGATGTTTCCAGTCTACATGTACTCTATCTTTTTCTCCTGCCCCCGCAGCATCTTCAAAGTAATCGGAGGAATCTAAAAGTCAGTTAGTCAACAGTGTAAAAGTGCTTTATATGGGCGATAAGATCTTTTTCTTTCAAGCGCTGTGGCTGCACCACTTTTAATCCTTTGCTGCTGCTTCCTGTTGTGTCAGGCACGAGAAATGATTCTTGAACTTGACAAAGCAAAAATGCCACAAGTGCGCCATTAACATCACAAATATGTCTAAAGCGATAAAATGTATACAGCAATAAAAGAAATACACGGTGCTTATCTGACTAAGGCTTAATTTGGGCGCGGGGGGTGGTAGCGGCCTCTTTGTTTGGCTGCGTAGGTTTTTCCAAAAGCGACGTGTTGTCTGATAAAGAGCTGACAACACAAACATTTTGGTTTATTGATAACAGTCTGCCAACTGCCAGGCGTGTGGTGCAGAGTACTGACGACGACGCTTCAGACGAGTCCAAGGGCTCCAACGGTGCGGAAGCCATGTTTAATTAATCCTTACTCAAATAACTTGTAAGTACAGACTGGTGTAAGTGGTCACCCACACCCACACCCACACACACACAGTGTTTGCCATTGAACGAGCAGAGCCTCTAAATCTTGAATATAGTCCTCACAACCACAGGGCAACTTACGGTGTCTCGCTTCAGCAGTTTGACATAATGCTGGAAGATGAAGGGTGTGCAGATGGAAATAATCACAAATCCTGGCTCCTCCAAAAAAAAAAAAAAGAATCAACACAAACACTTGTGCTGCCAGGACAGAGGCATGATGAGAACTAGGTGCATGCCAAGACATGCATCAACACACAACACTGTACCTGGAAAAATGCAATTTCATAGGTCTGTACGATAGGAAGGCTGGGAGACAATGGAGAGGCTCTCATTGGCTGATATGCAAAATCATACCGTGGAGCAATGGGATTCCGATCACACGCTTTTGTCATTCATTGATTAAAAAGTCGAAATCATTTTGTTGTTTTGTTTATCGGTGGAGATAACCATCTGCATATTTGATGTGACATGAAATGCTATCTTTAATCCGTAATGTAGTAACTCACTATGTGTACTTAAGAACAAAGTCCCGCTATAACACTGGAATGGGACTTGTATTATTTCAAACAATCGCAAACAAAGAAACCAAGCATCAACAGTATAAAATAATCCCCTAGACAATGCATGTGTTTTCTGTGCGGCATATGTCATTATTTTATGTCTCTGGTCTTTTTGAATTGGGCTGTAACAGTCTGCTGTCAACTCAGAGGGATTTGCCTCCATTTAAAGAAAGAGAGAATGCTGACATCCAACAAACTGGACCAAATCTCCCTGTCACACTTTGCTGTTATGCCATATGGCTCCGTATAAATATTCATACATTCGCTTTCATATTTAATGCGTGTGTACGACACTGGGCATCATTTGGACGATTCTGGGGAGGATGAATACATGGCTGCAAATCAAATGCAAGGAAGCATGTTTGTGAAGTTTGCGGATGCTCGCGCTGCAGTTTTATTGAGACCGCTGAGCTCCGACAAGCATGATTTCTTCAAATAGAATTTTGTCATTCAGGGGGAAAAAAATATATGTAAGGTCTGTCATGCATGTGTGACCTGGAATATGCAAGTCTGGTGACTATAGCTGTGCTTGACATTCCACTCACACTCCAATTTTCCTTTTCCATGCTTGGGCTTAGAAGAGAATTTAAATCAAGGTATTTTCCCAAGCAGTAGTCTTTTTGTTTTTTTTGTTTTTTTGTTTTTCGTCAGAGACAATTGTGCACTGCATGAATCCTCAGGGCCTTTATCCATTTCCTTTGAACATGGTTTCAACCACCAGTCCTTGGACTTACCCCCCATCCGTTTTTTTGGCAATGTAAATATTCCATGAGCTGCTGCTCCCTCTCTGTGGATTCACAAACATTAACCTATATCTGTGAACTATTCTGCAATATAGCACATGAAAAACGTCTTTCCTTCTTTTTCTGCGCATGCCAATTAAGGTGTGGATCCACCCCACGACTCCCCTTGTTACAAATTCCAACCAGTAAATTAAGAAAGAAATCATTACCACTCACATGGTTTTCTTTTACTGCATAGAGAGCAAAATAAAGATGACTCATAACACCACGAGTGTGATTCATTCAGTACAAAAAGGCAGGGGAATAATGCTGACATAGGGCTCTGGGAATAGCCCTGTAGGATGGAGAGCTGTGTCCTTGTTAATCAAGGAGATCATAGGTCACCTTGGCAATTATCAATTCTGTATGCGCACAATAACAAACTATCTTCCCGACAAATCGCCCGCCACATTTTCATTTACTGGTCTATCATTTATTTTACCCTGCGACGAGGAAGTGAGGGGGTGGTGCAGAAAAAAAACACAGACGGTCTTGAAGATGCCTGGAAAAGAGCTGCTTAGTCATTAATAACCGGGCTTGAATATGATTTAACCCCATAATTTTGTCATTGGTGAGAGCATGCGCCATTGTCTTCTGTAGTCAATCTATCATGACCCATGAATCTCCGTCACCTTAATTTTAAGGCCCCGGTCTGGTCTACTGCTATAAAGTAATTAAGTTCTGCTCTCAGGCATCATGCGACTGATGTGAACGACACATGGCTGGATTTATTGATGAGCCTACAGTGTTTCCACAAACCTTTTCATCAACCTTCCTCTCTTAACTGATGATACGAGAGCAATCAGTCTTTCACAGCTTAAAAGTTTAGGCAATGCACTGCCTGCCTTGTGAGAAAGTCTCACGCAGTAATACTGACATTCCCTAAAGCTGTACTGAATGTATTGCAGTGTCAGGCTGGAACGTTTTCCCTTTTTTTTTTTATCATCAGAAGCACTGTTTCCTCATTCATCCTATACAGGCCACATTTCCTTTGTGTTATTCTATGTGAAGCATAGTTCCTCCTATGAAAGGCCCCGTATACTATTTGCTTTATCTATTGTAGCTCCGTGGACAGCTCGGAGATATAGCTAATTAAAATTTGGATGATAAAATAATTAGCCTCCTCAGCAGACAATGGCGAATGAAATTCTTTCATAATCATTCAAATTAAATGATAAGGAACTTTTTTTTTTTTTAAGCATCCCACTATTTGCCGGTGATGGAACAATCGCAATTCTGTTACGTATTCAAACTGTACACGGCCGTTCACCTGAATGGCTGACGACCTAAATGTATGTGGGCATGTGGACTCAAAGTTTCACAAAGCAACAAGAACAGCACAGTAAGGCTTAAAAGGACAGAAAGGCTTTTCCAAAGACGCATATACAGTTGGTCAATATCCAAACAATCAAGTTCAAGTTTCACTTTATTTATCCTTAGAAAGGGAAATTTAGTGTGCAGCAGCAGGATGTCTCAGACACATAAAAAGCACCACCAGATGCCAACAACACAAGACACACAACAACAACCCAGAGACACTCCTTCCCCCAAAACCAGTGACAGAATCCATTTGGACAGAACACAGGTAAATCTGTCATAATGAACATGGACAGGAATAAATAAATAAATAGATAAATAAATAAATAATAACATACCGTGTAAAAGATTCAAGAGATGCCAGTGCATCTAGTTCTTAATATAGGTAGCCTAAAACGGCTAAGAATGGGTGATCGGGGCAATTCAATATTTGGTTGAATTGCTGACGTTTCCTTACTTTCTGAGCACAACTCAGAAAGTCTGCGTTTTCCTTTGGTTCAGTGATGGAAATAACGGCAGCCTTAAGTACATGGGGGCAGTTAAATACACAGTTTTGTGTTGTTGTTTTTTTCAAGGAATCCTTCAAACTCTTTAATGCAGATGATTACTCCTCTCCCCATGCAGACCAGCTGTTCAGAGAAGGGGCGTGGCAAATGGTAATTATAGTTAAAATAAAAATGATAGTTGCACATAATGTCTCCAGAAAGGGGCACATAAGGTTGTTGATCCACAACTTTTATTTCCCAATGTAATTTTGATCAATTTACCGCGTTGATGACTGATTGCTGTTCTGTGCACAAGAGTGTCCAATCAGTGACTTGACATGTGATCTGCTATCACAGCAGGTTTTGGGGCCCAGTTGCTTGTCTTAGGGAGTTTGCATTCGTGGAGCACAATAAATGAAACACTACCACCTCAGAGCGCTTCGTCTCCACGTTCATGGAGCGATCATCAAGTGTAAAGCAACTCTCGTCCAACTGAACACCATAAGTGGTTTTGGATGAAATATGCATGCAGGAGTATATGGTTTTTACTGATCCGAATAAGGACACCTCGATCAAAACAAGGTCTCTCTCTTTTGATCCGCTAAAATGGATTCCTTTTCTCTCTTTGAATTTATTTTTACTCTGACCTTGAGTATATGGTTTGGCGATTTGAATTCTGCAGTGGCCCTTCTTAATAATAAAGATCCATTCTGAGAGATAATGCTCTGTGAGTGTGACACATGAGAGAATACTAAAATGCATGCAGACTTTGCGCAGAAAAGGAAACAATACGCTGTTACAAGATAAGATAAAAGAGGCACATTGGAGGCAATATGTTAATATCATTACACTAAATGGGATTTCGATAGCAGTGTACACTGTGTGCGTTTAAAGTTAACATAAATTGCCCACTGAGTGTTTCACAGTTTCACCTCTGACCAGTGTTGTCTGAATTTATACCTCTTTTGTTTGCAAACAATACATCTCCCAAATTACGTCTCCACCTCATAAAAAAACAAAAAAAACCATGCTCGTCGGTTGCTATAATTGATTACATTAGGGAACTGTATCATAATTGTCATCCTATAGTGCATTTCACAGTGAGTTTTACGGAGTCAACCTTGTCCGAGGAGCAATTGCCTGGATAAACCCGTCCACTGCAACGAGGACGGCAGAAAACTGTCCGCACCGCTGGTTTCCTGCAGCTCAGCTGTCCCTCGTGATATCCATCTCATGAGTCTGGTCTGGCCTGTCAATCCGGGCTGCAGGGAGACACTGCCTCTGCTGATCACATCTGCTCGGAGAGCAGCTATCAGCAGCATGAATGGTCATGGTAAACTGTGCCTCTGTCATCACAACCTTAGCAGTCCACTAAAATCGCACCACACTCCTCAGAGAATGTCTTACAGCAGCATTGTTTTACAGCGAGGAGCAATATTAGTCAGCGTAGGTGCATGCAAAGGTTTAGCAATTACAAACGATACGTTTTCGTAAAGTGTCTTGTCTAATGTGAATTGTAAAAAAAAAAAATTAATTATATTTTGTTCCAAGTCCCCTCCTGTTCAAATTAGTTTGTGCATCAGCTCAGATTATTAAACCTGTAATAATATCTGGCACAATTTACATACCTTGCAAGAGGACCTGTCAGAGTTTACCCATCTCAGGAGATGAGTAACAGTGAGACAGCTGAGAGGCTAAATGCCAAAATTTGAGATGCAAATGTAATTTCCATTAAATCCACTTTAAAATATAGTTTATATTACTGCCATAAACTTGGACAGTGGAATCTAGACTTGTGTCTGAGACCATATTTCTTCCACAGCAGATAAAAGCCAGCCAATACTTCAATTTGTCATCAAAGCAAAACAGTCCATGTCTGCCTCATTAACAGTGAAGAAGGCTCGGTATCCATGGTGACGTTCAGGGGAGACATATTCCCTAGTTCAGCATTGCGATGAAATTAAGCTTAATAACATGTCGCGGTTACAGGAAATATCCCCATGAGTCCACAAAGTCACCTCCCGGTTGATGGAGCACCTCACGCCTCTTCATGATATCATTGATTAGCGCGCTCACTTTGGTCTTCTCAGAAAAAAAACAATAGTCCGTGCTCGTGCGTATGTTTTTATTGCTTTTGCCCAAGATCTCAACAATGACAAAGGGTGTTTCGTGTAGATAATTTGCACAGTGATGACAACCACTGTCCACCACTATCATTTGATAAATTTGAGGCATTCGCAATGAACTGACTAGAGTGGTGATGACAAATGGGCAGAGCATTACTTGGCGCTGTACTCAAAAATGGTGAAAACCAGCATATTAAGCTTGTTCAGACGCTGCAGGTGTCAACGCAGCCAGCGGATCCCACCAGACATCCTCAATGGAGCTGATGAGCTCTGGAAAAAAAACAACCCATCAGGGTACCCTTCTGTGTGGAGGGGAGGCCACCTGTGGTATCCAACAGATGTGCATTGGAGGAGAGCTCCCCCGCCCCCCTCCTGTGAATAGTGGGATACATTAATGGGGTAATCTCCTGTGTACATCTCCGAGGGAGTTGGTGAGGAACACCTCTATGAAGTCCCGTTCTTTCCTCTTGGGGCCGGTGCAGGTGTACTAATATGATATCAGAGCTGTCTGAAGCACTTATACGGCGCAGAGATGACTAGTGAGATGAATTAGAAGAGTCCCACCTCTCTCTTTAATGACAAGGCCTCCTCTCCGTTTTTCAGCTCTCCAATCATGCAGACAACTTGTCGTGGCTTTACTCCAGCCGGGTCCCCAGCATGAGGATGACCCATCAGTCTGCCTCCGCGTTCCATGAGCCAATCTGCTGGGATGATAAATGATGGCCAGGAGCTCGGTGCTGCTGGCCCTGTCAGAGGAGATATCAGACGGGAGGGATGATGGGGTTGCCACACTGAAGTGTGGCACAGGCTCACAGCAGGTACAGAGCACCGGATCCAGTGCCACCAATTAATGTTTGTCTTGGTTCACCCCGGATAACCGGAGCACACTTGGCACCATGTGGGCAAAGCGCTGCCCCCGACAAATATCAGCCAAGCAAATGTGTGGTACTCCTGGGAGCAGGAGAAAAGCTGCAAGGTATTAGGTGATTATGGAAGAACCAACTGCAACAATTAGTCTGTTGTGCCTTTGGGAATCATCACCTGGGAGAGCTAGGAACAAAAAAAAATAAATCAACCAGAGAAACATTCTTATTATTTTCCCCAACATGGAATCTAAACAGAGCTGTGCAGTGTCTTGTGATAAATAAGACAGTGGGTTTCATGTGAGTCAAATATGAGACAAGGGTTGATGAATTTTGCCTAAAAATAAAGAAACCTCAAGAGTGGGATTAATTAGAGCATAATAATGCCCCGAAATCTCACACAGAGGACCTACTTTTTCATTGTCCTTTCTGTCAGGCTTTCCTTCCGACCTCTGCCTTGTCTGCATCACTACAGCAGGTCTGTGTGTAAATCGCTGCCATTTGGAAATCACTTTAACAGCAGAGGGTGCCAAAGCTTTTTAGTTTTACATGTGCAATGCCCACCAAAGCTCACTGCATTTAAACCTCACAGTTTGGACACACAATTATGTTTCTATTTCACCGTTAAAGAAATATAATTTGCTATTAGTTCAACCAATTGATCTCAGTGAATGTGGGGAGGCTTAACGTAAAGGTAAAACCCTGATAGAGGCTCCTTAATACACCATTGTCAAATGAAATGTCTGCACAATGTTACATAATCACTGCTAGCTGCCTTTTACTCTATTTTCACTCCCATGTTCTTTCTTTCTTTCTTTCTTTCTTTCTTTCTTTCTTTCAGCACAAATAACAGCTCAGATCAGATTGCACCGATTGCACATTATGTAAAGAAATGAACTATTGTATAAACTATGTATATTATATTTCACAAACTGTGTCATAAAAGTAACTTTTTCTAATGATAGTCAAGGCCAGCAAATGATTCAGTCAAATAGTTTGTGGTGTTAGGATAGCGGGTTCAGGCAGCATGCAGTCCCTCCAAATAACTTCCATTCCTCACAATAGAGCCATCACTTCAACTTTCTACAACTGCAACACAAGGATGTCTATGGAGGGCAAGTTCAAATCTGAACACACACTGTAGTTTGTTTACATTGCAAAAACAAATGTGGCATACATTGTGCAGCCTGAGCTTTGCTTTCCTTTTCTTTCTTTTTTTTCCATTGTTACCTCACCCCTGATGCGGTCATTAACGCCTGTCACAGTAGTATGGTTGAAAGCAGTATCCGCTGATTTTTTATTTTTTTATTTATATAAATGTACACGGTACATGGACAACATCGTCGAGAGCAATTCACACAATGAGCAAGTGCTAGGCATCACTGGAGAGAAAGAAACCTCCCTTCTAACAGGAAGAAGAGGAATCTCTGACAGAACCAGACTCAGAGATGTGCAGAACATCTGCCTCGACCGGTTGGGGTGAAAGGAAAAAATGGGAGGTGGGATAAAGACAGAAGAAAGAGATCAGGAGCAGAAATACAACAATTGTATCAAGTTATAGGTTTAGTGAATTGTTTATTGAACAATGTCATTTATTCAAGCATCAGCAGCAGAGATTGTTGATACAAATTATACTGATATCAACTTTAATGTATGTGCAGATTCTGATTTTTTTTATTTATTTATTTTAAAAATTGTCATTTAAATTCTGACATTTTGAAGTAATCAAACACGGTCCATGTATTTCAGCCACGGTCACACGTAAGTTTAATTTTAAAAGAGTCATGTTAAACTCAAATGTTGCATGAGACAAACTTCTGTTGTTCAGATTGAGCTGACGACTGCACTGTGCTGAGAGTGAGTTACTACAGTTCTGTGCGTGCTCCTGACCCATGCTCCCATCTGTTATGAAAGCGCACGAGAAGATGTAACAGACTCCCTTTAATTGTATTCAAATAAATGACCCGTATCTGCAGTGCTGTCAAAGAGCAACATTATACTTTTGTTTCTTTTCTTTTTTTTTTGCTTTTATGGAGTTGTTATTCATTTTCTTATTCATTTATTTGTTGTGCATTACACAGCCACAGTGATTCTGCATCTCATATATCTTCTCACAGAGCTGCAACCACAAAGTCTGTTGGATATTTTGGCAGCAGGAAGGATATATGCTCCATAAAAGTATAAAGGGAGACAATGTATATCATCCGGAGAGTCAACATCTTTTGTTTTAATTGCAAAATGAGCGTGCAAAGCAGAAGGCTGCCTGGCCAGCACTGCAAGTGACAGCAGTCTGATAAGTTTGGCATGGATTAAGCATATTTTGCACTTTCTCTGTCACTGGAACTCAGACTCCTCAGACAATTCACTGCTTTCCAAATTATCGGCAGCCCGTGAAGTGTTCAGGCGACAGAAATTAAAAAAAAGGGTTGCCAACTTAAAAAATGTCAAGGTCAAAGATGGCAAAATATAAATGATTTTGCAATCGTGAGATTTCTCTTGAACAAGTTTGTTAGCTTATTATAAATAGTTGTGCAAACACAGACTTGTGATTCCCTCCCATTATGTTTGGCATTAAGGCCAACAAGATATAAAATATTTCCAAATGAATAATGATTGCAAGTGTCAGATTATAAAGACTGGGTTTTGCAATTTTTTGTAAAATTTTATGAAACCGGCAGTTTTAAACTTTTTTAATGCATCAACATGGTATTGCCATATATTGAACTTTTGATATTTAGCAGATTAGAAGACTATTGAAGATATTGAATTTTGTGATATTGATTAATACTGGATTATTCATCATTGCACAAACTACCCAGTGCTGGGATATAACAGAATCCATATTATTATATAAATACAATTTATTTTTCTCACAGTTAAGTCAAAAGTGGACTGATAAATCCCTTTCTACTAATGCAGAGTAAAAAGCTCCATCCACCTCACATAATGTTCCATCCAGCATTGCCCACAGTGATGGCCAGTCAAATTGGATTAAGCTGAGGTGGCTTGGGGCTTCTCTGCAGCTGCTGCTGTTTGATATGGGGTTTAGGTGAGCTACAAGTGTTAACTTGGCCACACTTAAAAGAATCGCAGAGACACATAAAAATATATTATGAAACTGTGGATCACGATGCCAGTGAGTCACTGGCCTTACAAAAATGGAAATACTATAGTGTGTTATGACTATGGAGTTCCACGGTGTCAGTCAGTGCAGGGAAATGGGGAATTCTCTCTAAATTCAGTGTTTTTCATGACTCATTAATACAAGTTTCTGTGCTTAAGTTTTACTTTATGTGACTGTAATTAAACGGATCGGTGCAAATTAGAATTAATAATGCAAAAGCACGGTCTTTCCATGAAATGCAACACTTTTCACAAGCAGAAACAAAAGAAAACACAATGTTTTTGTAATAGCCATGTCGGTATCTAAGGCGATGACACATTCTGTTGAGCATTTATGAAGACTAAGGTATCTTTTAGAAAAACCTAAAAAAGAAATCTGCTCCCAAAATCTCATCATCTGTCTAATCCTCTTTGCTCATTTCTCATCCACCCAGACTTCCTCTTTGTCCAAAATCAGATTTGCTTGATCAACCGGCAAATAATGGCAAGCTGTAATTCATGACTGACTTGGCGAGTGTGGAACTGAGATAAAATCTCAAAAAAATAACATTGGGGGGAAGGCATATAACTTGGAATCAGGTCAGGTATATAAAAAAATGTTGATATTTAAAAATCATTTATCAGTTATATTGTGGAGTATTTATTGCACCTATGTGCTTATTAACCTCTTTTGCCGCATAAGCCTCCTTTTAAAGGGGTCGTCGGGGTGCAGAGATGTTTCAAGGTTTCTATGACCTTTCTTTACACGTCTCATGAGGCAGCTTCAGGATTCAGCAATAAAATTCTAACGAAATAATCAATGGTAAGATTCCTTCAGCGGAAGGAGGCAAGAGATGGGAGGAGTATCACAGAGCAGCAGCGAGGAACAACAAGAGCACAGGGAGTTTTTTGTTTGTTTATTTTGACAGTGCCGTGGAAGCAGCTGCATCTCGTGCGTCCACAGAGAGTGTCACTTTGAAAAGCTTTTATTTGAAAACGCAAAATATACATTGACTAATAGGCTTGCCTAGCGAGATAAAAAAAGTCATAAATCAGTAAGCTTATTTAGCGTTATTCTCCTGATGATGCACTTTCTAGAGCTTTCAGGACGGAGCACGAGAGGCAGTCAATTTTTGCTAAGCTAGCCAACTCAAAGCGCGAAAGACTTGACAGGCAAAGAAGCGTCTTAGAGAATTAAAGCCTGTGAGCTGACCTTCTGTGTGCGTCATGGGATGTATCATCACTGGTTCACCTGACCAAAGTGTTTTTTAGTAGACTGTGTTAGACTGCATACCACATACGGTAAGTACCTGTGGTATTACCTTGAGACACACACTCTCCACTGTACCTCTGCAAAGTACAGATCGCAATTCCCTTAAACCAGGGGCCTCAAACTGAAAATGAACTTCTAGTCTGGTCACGAAGGGGGGGGGGGGGATTATACATCTTTATAATCCATCATGATGTTGTGATTAAAATATTCAGGATATTGCACACCTTTTCAAAGTGAACATGTTTGTTTTGACATATTATTAACTTCCAAGTCTTAAGGAGTTTTTGTGTTCGGTCGATATAATGTTGTAATATAGTGTTGACAAATGTTGATCATTGTTTGTGACACCTGGGAATGATTGACCACATTAATGATGAATGATGTCTTTGTTATATGGAGCAAAATATTTATATTTAGGAAGCTGAAAAATCTGAAAACTTGCTGAATTGATTATCAAAACAGTTGCTGATTAATAATCAATATAATCAAATAGTCACTGCAGCCTAATGTATCATTGTATTATTATGAAAATATTGTCATTGTGTAGGACCACAGGGCATCGAGCTCTGAGACCTCTGCCTTAAACATTGTGATTATGTCAAATCATTTGAACATTCTTCAGAATCTGTTCTACAGTTTATTTCTGCAAAGTATAAAAATGTGCAAGAGCTGGATTATCACATCCATATCCACTGTGGACAATAAAATGCAAAGAAATATGTTACCTTGTAAAATAAAAGAAAATACTTCAGTTCACAGTGATTTCATTACCATATGCTATTTGCTATTTCCACTGTTCTTTACATTTCTGCATAATACAGTATCTTCTCAGGCATTCAGGCCTTAAACTTCAGAGGATACAAGGCTTCACAGAAAATCCCTGTATGTCACTGATAAGGCCTTACTGTGATATAGATCAGAGCGGCATTTGACTCTGCCGGATCAATAACTGCAGATGTCGTGCCTGCACCAGACCACCAATCATTAAGATGGGGGGGGAGGGGGCTTGCTATGGCACGATTGACAAATTAGGTCTGCAAGGCCTAATGACTAAAAGATAACAGGATAAAAGATGAGCAAGAGCATTCAATATGAGAGGAGTTTGAACACGTACTGACATGATTAACTGACATGGCACAGTGTGTAATTTAGATTTCTGCACATCTGGTGTAATGTTGATTATGTGATCATCTGTGAGTGTTGGAAAGTGTGACATTTTCACAATCTAGTGCCCTCCCACAGCAGCCACATGGCAGCATGTATGGATCAAAACGCATGCGATGTGGATCCCTGTGTAAGACTCATAATCTCAGTTGCTTTTGAAGAAGACGGGAACATTTAAATATGCCGTCTTTGCACGACTTAAATCAATGAATTCAAACAAGATATCCGAAAAGTGTTTATTCTTTACTGTTAATAAGCAAATTAGTCTGTTATTTGCAATGAATGGCTTCATTTTTGTAGTGTGCACGTTCAGATGTATGATGATGATGATGAGGATGAGTGTGGGTTTCTTTCATTTCTGTGTACTGAAATTCATCTCATTTGTTTGCGGTATCTCAATCCATAATGGATCTGAAGCGATTTATAATTCAAACCATAACAAATAAAACAAATTAGACCGTTTACTAAGGACTAAATGTGACAATACGCACATTGCTAAATAAAACAGTGTACAGGAAAAATAACTTATTAAGACCCCTTTAAGAATAGATAGACAACAGTCATTGCTGCTTGGTGGTTAGTCTAACTGGGAGTCTAACTGTTTTGCTCAGAGGCACCTGTGTATTTTGGGCCATCGTTAGCGTTACATTTACAAGCTATTAAAATGTGTACAAAGGGGGGTTTTGAAAGGCAAAACCCTCTACCTTGGCCATCTGGCGTGGACAGCAGAAAAGGAAACAGTGACCCACATGAAAGATTTTGCAAGAGAAGTGCTGAGTAGCATCTGCTCCCTGTGAAAATGCCTTGGGTCCTTCACATGACATGACAAATTGCACTGGGCAGTTTACATTTAATTATCCACTTCAGTGCCCTCTCCAATGAAGAAGTACAGAGAATGGGAAGTGCTTTTAGAAATTCTTAACAAGTCTTCTTGAAGTTTTCTCTCCATCATTTTCAAATCAACTGAATGTGATTTAAAACTCCGTGGAAACATTTATCTTTTATAATGGCATATTACACCTTTGAACTATTTATGATGTTTTTCTTACTTGGGTGGTAAATAGTATAATATGGAGCATGTTGTAACCCTATATTGTGTTTATTACTGTATTCTTTAAATATGTTTGAAGTTGTGATTAACTTTGATGAATCGTGAACATTGTCTGGTTAGTCGTACAGTCTGTCACAGTGAGGGAAACAGTTTGAGTTACAGCTGGCACTGATTTCAGACAGCTTCAAACTCACGAAACCTGGCCGCTGTGCCGTTTGTTGGCATAACCGCTTCTTGCGCTGCTGGTAAATACACAAATGTCAGGTCTGGTAGTTTTGCTTGACACAGCATACAAAATAATTTTATATTGTTGTCGTTTATTCAGACAAAACAAAAAAAAAAAAATAGTTGCATACAGCAGCTTTAACCCTTAGAACACAGATTGTTTAGGCTGCTTTTTTCCATGACTATGTTAAAATGTATATATGGAGGCTATAAGAATGAAATTATTATTATTATTTTTCATTTTCACCAACAAAAGAAAAAAATGCAATTTAAAGTTGATTGTTTGTCTTGTACAGCGACGTTGGGTTCCATCAAAGTTATAAAATGACTCAGAACTTTTACTCAACAACAACATAAAATGCATTTCGTAAAGCCTGAAGATGTGACCTATAAACACACACCCCCGGGATGTCCATATAAGGAGTTGTGTATTATTCCCACGGCAATTTACCAAGGGTGCGTCTGCGGCACAAATCCGTGCAGCATTAACTCTAAAGGTTAAGTAAATCTACCATTCACAAGAACTGGTTAATAATCAAAGGTATCCCAGGTTACAGCAACAAGAGAAAATAGAATTGGCCTTCAGTTGGCAATTTTGATGCTGTGATTCATCACAGTTGTGTTTATCAGTGCTGATCAAAGATGTGTGAAGATGTTTATATTTCAAGCAACATCTTTTTGCAGCCTAAGAGATAGAACCCCTTGATTAGAAATGTATTCACTAACAGATTTCCATATACGTCGCACTTTATTTTGATCATCCGCATGACATCTCCTTGCTTGTTTTCATTACACTGCTCACTGTACATGCCTTGGCAGAAGGTAATTTGATGGCCTTTACTCAAGTAGCTATTCAAATTTGAGATTCAAGGTTTCTGCTCTGCCGCTCTTCAGGCAGAAATATTGCATTTTGCATTCCACTGTGTTTATTTTTATTTTGGTGTATTTTCTTGAGCATAAACTGCATGTTATAAATGATAATGCCCTGCTACAGGTGGACTTGCATGGCAGTATTTAAAATGAGCTCTGCCGCTGCCATTTGAAAAATAAAAAGTGACACAATATCATGTTCATTTTATTTCTATTTATATTCATGACTGCTAGTTACATTCAGGTCATCCAGTCGTTCAAATAATGTGCATTAGACGACTGCGAGTCCGTCATTTTTGTTATGCAACTGTTTGAGCAATTATGTGTGTTTTTAATCAGTGTGAATAAGACATAATTGTTTAAACATGAATCACTCTATGGAGTTTATATGTAACCCTGAACAACATAATTTTTATACAGTATGTCCAGGGGGCAAGAGATGTCACTTCAAAGAGCTTCTCATCAACAACATTTGCACCGAGTACGAGGCATTACTTTCTATTCACTTTGGTGAAAATTGGGCTTTTCTGAAGGTAACACATAAACCAGGTCATCATATATACTGTAGATAATTTGTGTTCATACAGTAGACACAGTAAGCCGCACAAAAGAGTTCCTGAAGCATGCACAATTGGTAGTCCTGCTGAATCTGAGACCTAAAGGCAGAAGGTGAGTCACAGCAGGCACTACCACTGCTGCCCAGGATCTAGGTCGGCCGAGTAACTCCAGGTGGCACGGGTCCTTCCCCAAGGACACAGCGCAGCTCGTATCTGGACCAAGGTCAGGAACAGTGGCCCTGGAGGCATAATGGGACATTAATTTTTAATGTAAACCAACCCATCTTTACTTGTGGGCTGGAGGTGATGAGTGGTGTACATGGCTCTATACGTGCACTTGAATAAATGTTTTGATGTGGCTGTTTGTGTTTATATTCAGTGTTTGTGAATCATTTCAAAGAGATTCAGTGTCAGAGAGGAGACAAACAAATTGACAACTGGATTGTTTAGAGTGCACTGTAAAACAACAATATTTACTAAATCCCAGGTGTATTTTTCTTTTGGTAGATAATTTATTTAAGTTTCATGTTTTCATGTTTCCAAATGGTGACTGCATAGTTTTTTTTTGGCATTTCCATTAATTAATATTTGTTTAAACTAAGCATTTTAACCATTTTGAATCATGACATCACTTCCTGTTAAAGCCTATTTATGGTGCTGCCACTTCCTGTGTGGTCTCTTCCTGTTTGGCAAACAAAGTCAGCCATGTGACGTGTGCTGTCCAGAAATGTTTGTCCTAGTAAAACATCATAGAAGAAGTGATGTAAGTTGACGATTTCACCAATAGAAAGGTTGTATATTAATGTGTCATCATTGCAAGTGCTGTTAATAAGTTAATTTAAACTGATTTATTTACAGTTCATGTCTAAATGTGTTTAAGTTAAAACGAATGGGAGCAGTCCTACCAACAACTGATTTAAGCAATATTCATTGATTATTATTTCTAAATTACTTTTATAAGTTGCAATTAACAATACGGTGGGTCACCAACATTTTTTGCTTCAATCGTTGAAAAGAAGTGAAAATGGACATGACAAATGACAAGTTTGAATTCTTTGTAGTTCCTCATTAAAATACCAATTGAATACATGCACATCATATAAATATAAGATGAGTGTGCTGGATTTTTCAGTCATTTCAAAGCTTCCATATGTCAAACTCTTTCAAGCTGCCTTTTTTCACCCCCTCTGCTTTACGAATGTTTTGATTTGCTGCCATGGTGATATTGGTCAGGCATGTACATGCTTAGAAGGGCAGAATTTGAAAGCACATGTCATTCAGTGATTTGTCAAAAAAAAAATTTCCTCCATGCTCCCTCTCGATTGCTGTGTACTTTCACAAGAACAGGGACACACAGTTGGTGACAATATTTACAGATTGTGTCCGGAAATTATCTACTGTGAAATCTGCTAAACTGCAGGTCACTGGAAGCACAAACACGACGCGTCAAACACGTGTTAGCTTCTTGTTTTAACTTTATAATTAAAGCATTAAATATTCATCTCTGGAACAATAAAACATGGAGTAATAGAGTCATCTAAGTTGATAAAAAATAAATACAAGTTGAATTGCAGAAGTACTGCATGTCCCAATCTAGACATTAACATTAAGTGACTGCTCGTACCAAATAATAGAGAATTAATTATATGAAATAATTAAGGTTGCAGCACCAAAACAGAGCAAAAGGTGATTTTTCTCTTGAAAAAAGACTCTCAGTTTGCTGTAATGTCACCATGAAGAATGATATAAAGGTCCTTATACCTTAACACAATTGGACAATAATTTGTAATACAAAACATCCATGTTGTGTTTTTGAAAACAATTGTTTATCCTTCAACACATGCAGAAAGTCACTCACTATTTCCAATTATCCGTATCATTTTCCAGTATCTGGATCGTTCTGTGCATCCCTCCTGTAAATGTGATGTGACCTAGCTAAGACTGCAGGAGCCCTTGAATTTAGACAGTGATGTTCATAAACCCAGGTAACATTAATGACATTTGAGCAGTTAAACTGACCCATATAGAATATACCCATCTATATTAATGTGTCTGGCTGCTTTTTCCAATATATATTAATGTAGGGCATAAATTACTTTAGGTGTGTGTGTGTGTGTGTGTGGGCATTTTCTGCAGCATTCTCCTAGCATTAAATGGAGCTTCTGTTAATTATTCATTATCCTCTCAGCAACTGATACACACCACAACATTCTGACTCATTTCGGTTCTCGTTATCTATTTAGAGCATGATTACATTAAAATAGTAAGTAATGACTGGAAATACAAATACTAACAAAGCTTTGGTACAGTTGAGGCTGTTTCTTCCCAAATGAGAATCCCTTTTCATCATGTGGTGCATTCGTGATCAAGGTTGCAGCTACAGCACACTACTGTAGTGTTCATGACTCAGGGTTCAGGGTAAACACGTCAGTCTGTGTTAGATGTTAGAGGTATTCATTCTTTATGGACGTCCGCTTGATCTACTTGCTGCCCTCACTGACGCATCTGCACATATTATTCTTTTGGCTTATTACTGAAAAAAAGTATATATTCCTTTCCGCTGTGTGATTCATCCTATTAATACTTCATTATTTATTTATTTATTGGTTTCTTTCAGCGAGATGTGATAGAAATCTCCCCGAAACAACAGTGCAATCCCTCGTTAATATGAAGGAATTCCATTGGTTATCTGTTTTGGATCAGCTTGTCTTAGTCGGCAAATTAACTGTTATATTACACACAACATAGCACAAACTGATGGGCAATGGGTGGGCAGACCTACAAACCAGCCAGCTTGAAGCATTCGGCATAACTTATTACTGTAATGCAGTGATTACATTTGACACTTTTTCTTTTTTTTATCATGTACACACTCGGGGAATAGAATCAGCAATGTCAAAATGCATTTATGGAGTTTGGCCTTATGTATTTATGTATGGCAGCCATCCTCTTTATCCTCGATGTATCCAGTGCACCAGTGATAATGAGATGTCAGCGGAAATGCATGAGCTTTTGTTTGTGTGAGTTGTAAGTAATATTAAAATGAGGTGATAAGAGTGAGAGATGGAGATATAAACAGTTGGTGAGAACTATAGGAGTCAGAGGATCAGTGAGGGTGTTAATGCGGAGGTTCTGTAAAACACTGCAGTCATTTCAAGGTGTGATACTGAGTATATTTGATATCCAAATGCTGCCATGAGAGGTATGGGGAAATGGACCATGCATTTAAATTTGCAGTCTCTTATTTTACTGCTCTTCTGTTCCAGTGTTTGTGCCCGATGATGAATGAAACTTGCATAGAATAAGAATAGAATTTGACAAAGCCACACTAAGAACAGCAAAAATGCATTCATTTGTGTTCCTTCTGAGAACACGTTTTAGGATAAATACTCGATCAATTATTTTACTTGTGTAACTAAGTGTTGTAGCTGTGTAGCATCAACTTCTTTGGATATGCAGAGACTGGGGGATGCCTGAGAGCAGGATGTGTGCTGATACTGCCACATATTGTACCACAGGCTCATTTCTGTGCACACTCCTGTCGCACAGTTTGCCCAGCAGTGAGGAAACTGAGCCAGACTGAGGATATATTATAACACACACACACACACACACACTGCGCAAATGTCACTTACAAAACAGAAAATCAATCAGGACTCTGGCCAAACCTCTGCACCTGCCTTTTTCCTCAAACACCAAACACATTTCAGTTGGCAGAGACGTCAATATCAGATAATAGAAAGTCCCACTGTCAATAGTTTTTGTAATGGCACTTTTCAAAATCTTTTAATATCAAACATAAACAAGGTTATTCTGAAGAATAATGCTGGCAGAGAGGGAGAGAATTCAAATGTATCAGCCGTCCATGTTACTTTATCACATTGAATTTCTTGCCCTTTGTCTCTAAGCAACAGAGATGAAGAAATCCGGGTCCGTTTTTGGCTATTTACTAAATACAGATGGACTTCAGTCTGGAGAAATAAGGGATTGGATTCAAAATGCAATGACTGTCACAGGCTGTTTAGTATGATGGCGGTGGCCCTATAATAGTATGGACAGCCAACTCATAAGAGACAATAGGTCCCATGATTGCAATGCATTTTGAGTAGCCACCAAGGAATGGGAGGCTAAATTCACAGGACCAGATGCATGCTATAGCGCAAACAGTGTTCCGCTTATTATGATCCAATATTGTGTGATTCTGATACCTTCCAGCACACTGGTCAACAAATACAAAAGGGTTTTTTTTTTTTATAAACACTGCGATGGAGTCAAATGCCTCTTAGGCCCCTCGAATAATGTGAGCATCATTGAATTGATGTGCGAGTCAAATGTGAAACAGACTCATGCGGTCTGTCACCACACAGTCTGACCTCACAAGCAGAAAGGGCTCCTGATTGGATCGTGTAAAAGTTTTCCGTCAAAGCGCCAAGACAGAAAAACCAATGCTGACCAAACACTTTAGATCAGTGATTGCTGTCAGAATATAGCGCTATTTAACAACATTTCACTTCAAATAATGTCTCCAAGATCACTTTACTGGTACTTATAACTTATAACTGAGTGGGTCCACATTGCCTGCATTGGCACTATGGAATTGGGCAGAAAAAGAACTAAATTCATGTACGAGTATGTTACAATTTTTCTTCTTCCATTTGCTTTACTGCATCCACAAGGGACAGGACAAGATGGAGGCAGATGATCCGCTGTGGTGACCCCTAAAGCGAGAAGCTGGAAAAAGAGAGGAAAAAGCCGCTTTACTACATTTACCCTTTATGAATTTCTTTTAAGGTACAGTATATGTTTAATCTAAACTGTGATTGAAGAGCAACTCCTGCTTGCACAAGCTAGAGGGCAACGTGTAGTGTTGCTGTTGATGTAATAATACTTGGTTTCATTTGATTCCCCCTTTTACATTGCGTCCAGTGATAATGGCTCCCAACAGGTAAAAGAAATGATTGTGGCAAAAACAATTCCATCAAAACCTCAGCACAGTTCAATGAAGCCGAATGATCCCTCTCAAGCTCGGCTGGATAAAGTCAAACATCTTGGTCGCCAACATCAATCCTGTTTATGGCTGTTGGGCTGGAGGATGTTTTCTTGCTCTGCTGTCCAACACGGTCCCTCTCAGCGAATGCTAAGAAAAGGACAGCACATGGAGCAGTTATTCCACTGCTCGGGGCAATACAGCTGTCCTCTGCAGCCCTGTGCTCATTTATGATTGATATACAAGATCCCCCATCCAAGGGGACACAACTCAGTGAATGTATAATTCTCAGCAAAATGTTGCTAATTTATTTTAAAATAAAACACAGACATGAGGTGCCAAATATCTGTGCATCAAAGCAGAAAATGCATGCATGCCTCAGAACACCCGTATCCTGGGAGTAGGAACTATTTTCCATCTTTGTTGGGACACGTGTAACTGGCTTTCTCAAATGACTAACACATATGATGACATTGTCCATTTGCTGCTTGGACAACCAAAGAAAATGATGCATGATCCTGCTTGTAAGCTGTTTTAGCATGGGTCAGGGGAGAGACACGTCTGTTGAACTTCTCTCCAGTGGCGCAGGTGGATTTTTCCATATGTGGAGCCAAAGCTGATCTTTGCACAGAACAGGCAACGGCACTATGTCACAGGGTAAGGCAAAGGGATGAGCTCCATGAAACTGAATGATTTAACAACCTGTTTCATGATCTTCACCATGAGAATAAAGCCTAGGGTTTGCCTTGTTGGAATCTGCATTTAACAAGCTCCGGGAACATGGGGAAGCAGTGTGGACAGAGAGCTCAGCATGCGCCATAAGGCTTGTGAGTGCCGAAGAACTGTCAGTGCAGTCAGAATGGGTATGTGCTATGAGTTTTGATTGACCAGTAATTTAACATTTTGTTGTTGAATTTCATGGTTGAGCTCCAGGCTCTGCAATGTGATACACAAGCATACAAGGAATATAGGAAGATTTTTTTTTAACTGACCAAAACAAACTGCATTTCATTTGTGTACTGCCAGCACAGCTTGAAATTAACGTCTTGGCTCAGTAGGCACCATAGGTGGTGAGTTTTAACTTGAACACCACTCAGATTTTTTATTTTATCCAGCATTTCCACCTTAAATGACTGGACATATCAGCCTGCAACCCTGAAGGTTGTGATGGACTGACCATATCAACCCGACACAAATAACACACATTGCTATGAGCTAGTTTTAAGATGCTGTCAAGAGAAGAAAGTGTGTGGGATGATAGCCTCATGAAAGTGGAACTGACTTTGGAAAGCACACGATCTTAACAACGTATGTTGTTAAAAATTGTATCATTTATTTGGAATATCGTCCCATCATGTAATTTATCACAAATCACATGATGGCTCAGTGGAGTGGTTCCACTTGTTAAATCAACATCCAGGAACCAGTCACCTATACCTGCAGCCATGGTAAGTCTTTTTCAGACCATATCACACTTCCTGTGATAAACATTTCCCTCTTACCTTCCTTTGTCATATCTATTTTCATAAAAATGGCAGATATACTGTATCTTCCTCCCTATGATTCTGATTACATAGAGTTCATTAGAGCAAGACCTTTCAACAGCTGCCAAGTATTGAAGTAACAATACCCAATAACCCTTATCATGCAAACAGTTTCTTATAAGCAGGTCACTCAAACAATCACAATTTCAATACCATTCCCAACTTTTATGTCCACTATTATGTACTATTATGATATCTCACAGGCGGTTATGGCTTCATTTAAACTCAGCCCTCAGGTTATGGGCAGTATCAGTGTTGGATTATTATGGATTAAATTGGTACCAAAATGCATCATGGTATTTAGATTCATTAAATCACAGAGAGAAGGGGAAAAAAAAGGAAAATTATAGATACCAGAACAGGGTCAGAGAAAACTGCTTAAAGGGTGTCATGGCTCCTGCTGAAAGAAAGGCTCTGCTGATATGGATGATTGGTCCTATGACAATGATAGATGGTGTTTCATGGAGCTTTGCAGAGTCCTGCTGTGCTGCCAGTGACACTTGGGAGTCACACTAAATGCCTGTGCCCATGTCACAGACCTACAACGAAAGCCTGGGGGGGGAATGTAGGCGAGATAATCCAGCGACACAAAACCTATCAATTTTAATACAGCACCTGGCAGTCTGGAGTGACACCAGCTTGTAAGAGGTATCGTCTTTAGATGAAATACAATTTTTTTTTTCTTTTATTCCTACCTATTATGGGTGGATTTCAGTTATGTGTCTTGTTTTTCAGCATATTTCATGTCCACTCCTGGGTCAATTAATTGGAATAATTAACAAAACAAATTGCAGGCACTGTCACCATTGGTGTCGTATGAATGAGTTATAATAATAATAATATATATATATATATATATATATATATATATATATATATATATATATATATATATATATATATATATATATATATATATATATATAATAATAAATAATCATTTAATCCTTATCAAATACAGAAAAAAAAAAAATGTAATTGCTACAGATACATGTTTGGCTCATAATGAGACTGAATAAAAATAACCAATCTTTGTCTAAACCTTTAATGGGCACAATTAAAGACAAGGGTTTGCTGAAGGGGGTGATCTTCCAAACTCATTTAGACGTCAAAGGGACCTTCAGCACAGGCTGAGTTACATTATATGAGCATACAGAAGAAAGATTTATCTCCCAAGAATGAAATCATACAATAATTGGGCTGGATATCTCTGCTTTCCATTTCAACCAGGGGCCAAACTTTGGGTGGCATTTCATTATAGCGACTGGAATTGTCACCGTAATGAATTCATCAATGTTGGCAAGATAAATGGCTCAACAAGAAATAGATGGGGACCATCCTCTTGGTGTGATGTAGGAAATTGTCTCTCATCATCTTATTAGAACGGGGGACAGCTGTTTGGACGCTGAGACCATATGAACATCTCTTTCCATTTAGCACTTTTGAAATATTAATGGCAACACGATTTGACCTATTCTGGAAACACAGACGCATGCAGTGACAGAGTGAGCACATTCAGACAGACAGGACCTTTGACCTCGATGAGCTTCTAACGATTTCTAAAGGGAGAACAGAACTGTGAACTTTTCCTTTCCGATGTTACCATTCGCCGTGAATTGTAAAGCTTTGTATTTTTATATATATATATATGTATATTTTTTTTTATCAGATGTTGCTGGAAGCCAACTGTTGCAAGAGCCTGTTTTCATTGTTTTTTGTTTTTTTTCGTCACAACAAAAACTAATCTCACCCACTCTAGTTGTTTTTCTTACATGCATATTTTTGGGAAATTAGACATTTTTTTTGCCGGGAGTTTGAGGACGCACAATTACGACTCGTATGTTTTACATATATACTTTCATGTTCAATGAACAGGCATATCTTCACCAGCTGGAAAGCTTAGTTTGGCACTAAGACTGGAAACGGTGAGAAGCAGCCAGGTTGACTGTGGCCAAAACTCCCTACACACTCCCAACAAGAATTGATATCCCCACAATGACAAACTATAATATTAGCAAGTAGTATTAATCACATGTAGTCTATCCTCTCAGCTCTGCGTCATCAACCTTGTGAACAAGGCGAATAGTTCAACTGTATTCTACAGCAATAGTCAGATTTTGAGTCACTGTGGCTTTTCTTGTGTCTGTGTTGTGAGCGCAGGGTTGACTTGCATTCAAGTAGAACTATATGAAAGTGAACGACAGAGTTATGAATTATGTAGGAGTGAAAGGAATCATGCTGACAACAAAAAACAGACTCCTCAAGTGCGGCTATATACTGCAGGAGCAGCATGCTCCACAAACTCCTCAGGAGCAAAAGTAAGCAGACAAAACTATTGTTCTCATTCTGATAAATTGTACACAATGTAAATGTGGAACATAAAAATCATTCCAAATCGTGTTTCAATCATTTTTTATCAACATATTTATCAACCAGTTATGTTCCTCCCAGTTCCTGATCACGGTTGTGATGAGTTGGTTTGTACTGCGGTGTGTCGCGAGGCTGTCCTCCGGGGTTATGACAAGTCATATTCAGG
Source organism: Solea solea (assembly GCF_958295425.1). Classification (NCBI taxonomy): domain Eukaryota; kingdom Metazoa; phylum Chordata; class Actinopteri; order Pleuronectiformes; family Soleidae; genus Solea; species Solea solea. The sequence continues at coordinate 17,244,720 of NC_081148.1, forward strand.
GGCTGAGCTGTTTGTTGTCACTTGTGTACTGAGAAAACGCAGTTCTCCAGGATTCTGGCAGTCACCTCCGTAATCACATTTTCATTTCCTGCACGTGAAAGTGCTCTGCTTAACCTCAGCACTGAACAGTATGGTGTGTTCATGTATGGACCTATTGTGATCTCATGCAGGCCAAAGACGCATATTGAATCATTTGGTTTCACTTCGTCGTGTCGTCACGTCACTGTTTAGGGACAAGGATACTTGCTTGTTATCATTCATTTCCCTCCCAGTGGTATTCAGAGCAGCCAATTATAAAGTCTTGTGAGGGACATTTATACAGTATTTGCAAAAGGTCACAGTGTTTCTAATCCGCGCACATATTTATCAACCAGTCACAATCGCAGACCTCATAACAATTAGTGAGGAGGTGAATCAAGACTTAAAATTAGATGTAGAATCAGACCAAAAAATATCATGTTTATTGCAATTTGAATTTGTATGATGGAAATTGTTAACATGAACTCTTTGTATTAGGTTATTTCACAATAAATCAACAAACTTACATGCTCACCTTTGTATAATCCATTCTACTATAGTTTATCAGTGTAGATGTTAGTGGCTATATTTCACAAGCTTCATAAAACGGAGTTCTCTCTGCCATTGGGTTGAATCATAGTCATTGTTCATTTCATAATTGCTGCATGTGAGCAGTGAGGTGTTTTTCACAAGCTGACCTCTGAGGTACAAACATGCAGTTTTGTAAGATTGCTTTGACTCGGAGCAGAAACTGGCAAAGGCTGTCATTTTGTGTTTTATTATTGTTTTTTTTTTTTGCATTTTTTAAACCACAACAGTGCTTTGAGCTTAATTCTAACATCAGCATATAAACATGCATGGAATAATGTTCTGATGTACAAGCATAGTGACACATATCGCTAGTATTTTGGTCATAAACCTCAGGACTGGACACAAATGGCTGTGGAGATTCTCAATCAGATTATCCAGATTAGCCATCTATTTTAAGAGCTGTATTTGCACCGGACATTTTGATGGTGATGCACCTGACATCCATCAGTACAAACTGACTGGGAAATGACTTGTGGAACCCCCACTGATCCAAGTGTTGGCTGGAGGATCAACAACCTGCATGTTTTACATCATGGCTCTCAAAAAGGGTAATGACCCATGGTGGTTAAATACCTCAAACTTTAATCTTAGAATTTAAGATGGCTCTTGTCTTCCCAGCTAGCCATTACTCCTGAAGATAGTGGAAAAACTAAAGTGTTGACTTGATGGAGCTTGATGTAAACTGAGGAGAATACAAATATGATTACACCATTGCAGTGTAAAACAGGAGAGTTCATCGAAATTGTTGCCATTTTAATGTAATGAAAAGATTATTCAGTGCTTATCATGTGCAGAGGTGGCCTGAGGTGGAGATTTTGGAGCTTGCCGTCTATACCGAATGGTGTGGCATCTCGTCCCATTGCTGTTAAGACATTTCACTCAAAGCCAAAAAAAGACATGGTGGTGTTTTAAGTCACCACAATCCTAAAACCACAAAGAAAAAACAATAAGTAGAGCTACAGTTCTACTTCACCCAGCTGTCATATTTCCTTTTATTGTTTCAGATACTTTTTGTGCAGAAGCTACCCCACATAAAGAGACAGTTTGTAATTCCACCTCAGTTTATACTGCATTTGAACTTGGCAACAATGGGCAAGGTGACATGAAGCTCTTCATAACTCATGTTCACATCATTTAGTCAACGGCTCATTTAGCATTTCTGGCCTTCTCCCAATCTTAAGTCAATAATTCAGTTTAGTTAATTACTTTGTTCATTTTAATGAACGAAGACAATGGTCTGCTACTGTAGATCAACGTGTATCAGTGTATGTTTTTCTTTTTTCCTTTTACATCACTACGGTCATATAGGGGTGAGCACATTTATTTAACTGCTACATATAGCTGATCGTACATTAAATGACTTTGTGTTGTTGTTGCTGTCGTGTTTTAGTTTGGTAGCTGGATGCCTGAGGCAGGAACAGGGCTCAGTGTCTATCCGTTGTTTACTCAGTGTGTCAAAGACAGAAATCGAATGGCAGCAGTTCATATTGTCAGCAAAGGATGGGAGATATTTTCTGCAGGCACTGGGAGCAGAGTGAGTGGGAGTATGCTGTCTATGTATTTCATAAGATGGTGTGCCTGAGTGCTCATTCTGACACGAGCGTGAAGGGTTAAAATGCTTTCAAAACACACCCTTATTATTGAATCACTGTGATCTGAAAACGGCGAAACAGCCATTAGAGCTGAGCCCAATAAAACTGGAGACCTTCCTTTTTTTTCCAGGGAGTTTATGGTCTAGTGTTTAGGCAAATTAGCAACATTATTAAAGGTAATGTCAGTTACATTTTTTAATCCTAATCAATCATCCTAATCATTGTGCCAATTCTAAAGCCAGTAGCCTTTCTGAGGCACTCAGCTTGACCTTTAAAAGCTTAAATATAGGTCAGTGGTTTGATTGGATGGAAAGGTTGAGCCCTATGTTCCAAAGGCTACTGCATCTCAACCTCTTGTAAGCTGGATGCAGTTTCAGAAGCTCTGTGAGCGTTTAGTTCGCATTATCTAAAAGCTATTATAAATCTACTGGGGAGGACCCTCGTGACCTCCCTGCCACATTAGCAACAAAGGGAATATCAACATGCAATGGTGTGAGCATCTACCTCAAATGGGCGAGAATTCAGGGTCAGACTGTATCCGCAGTGTTATTTTTATACCATTTCAATTGCTACCATTATTGCCGGAAAAATGCTGAGATTGGGATGATTCAAGGATGCCTTTCCCACGTTTCAGGGACACAATCAATTTTTTTTTTTGACACGAGAGCTGTGTATCCCACTGTGAACTTTGACAGTACTTACCAATCCCCCACTCCGCCTGCCTGGGTCCAGCTAAGACATAATGTGTATAACTTGGAACTGAGAAGCCAGAGCCGTGTACTGCCTTCGCACGTCAAGGTTTTGGCATTGTTGCTGCATCCATACCTAACAAAGCCAGCTTCCAGTCTGTTGTTGGAGTACTGCCAGCACACTGCTTCACATCCTTGTACTCCCTCAATCATTTGTGCTTCATTTCCACTTAACATAAAACAAACTGTCGGCTAATCTGCACCTTTTTTATAACGGCAGTTGTCATGTGAGGAGGGGGTTAGTGGCGTATTTTGGCCAGTCACAGCAGCGTACACACTTGTTTTTTTTTTAATCAAGAATACAAGGATATTTCTCAACAACAAATGGTACATAAAAAAATCAAGGGAATTAAAATCACTTTTCTTAACCTTTTACTCATTTAGAAACAATTTTTCCTTATATTTCCCAATTACATTTGCACCTCGATCAGTCAAATGCAATGCAACATTGACTTTTCACATGCTGTGCTTTAGTTTGTTTGGAGTACTTATTTCTTTTATATGAATTCCAGCCTGGAAAATAACAAATAACAACACAACCACAGGGTATTAATGTCCGTTCCCTGATTTGTTTTGACACTGTGTTTGGTTTAGGGAAGCATTGTTATTCAGCCTCTGAGTTCTACTACAGCATGCAGCTTGTGGATTGTTGATTGCTCATCATGTCATTATAGCTGCAATTTACAAGAGAACCGTAGCTGAATGTACATGTTTTGGGATCAAAATGTCTTTACATCAATGCACATCTAAAACTGAAGTTAAAAACATTAGCACCAATTGTTCCTCCGTGATTAAAGACTTTGTCTGCAGCTTTAATCCTATGTGGCTGTTTTTTCTGGCAATGGGTAATTATAATTATAAATGTGTATCTAATGGGCAAAATGACATGATGGCATCATATATGAAACAAAATGTAGTTTTTTTTGTCAGTATTTCTCCAGACAATCATTTGCAGGGGGATAATTAGAGAATCATTCTGAAATGTTTATGATGGACCACATACAAAAATAAGTTTATAAAAATATATTGGAAAGAATTAAGATGGAATATTTCTTTTACTTTTAAGTACATACACGCACATTCCGACTCAGATTCTGTGCAGTACAGTGGTGGTTGCCGGTCTTTGAAACAGGGGAAAATAAACCTATTCTGTGCCATCCCATAAAGAACAGTTGAAAGCTAAGCTTCAGGTGATTTTAATGCACAGGCTACTTCAGGAAATTCACATAAGACAATCCGTCATCCAAGATAAATGGCTGATTCTGAATGAACTATTGACACTTTCTCATCACCTTCTAGCACAGCTTTAGTATAGAACTGTAAAAACAACACAACAAATATCGGATTATTTATAGCTGAGCTTCCCTTGCTGTCTTTGAACAATCGCCACCGGTACAGTATGTGCATGCTTGGCACATCTTAACATGTAATCTTAACAATGTAGGTATTTTTTATATCAAAAGCAAAAACTTGAACTTAATAGACAACCATGTGAATGAAGGTGTGGGTCTCGCTCGTGAGGCGTGTCAGGTTGCTGGCTAAGTATAGTGAGCAAAGAGGAAGAAATGATTATGCAATGAGTGGGATGACTCTCTCCCTCCAAGCACAGATGCAGAGAATGTTGCTGTCTGTGCAAATACGGTCTGAGGGATAAGTGGGTCAAAATAATAGTATTTCAAAATGTAATCTTATCTGTAATCTTATATATTTTCAATCCCCACATCTGTGAAATGACTACTGAGTGGGATAAAATATTGACGTTGGGATAGCTCGTGATTAACAGTTCTGAGTCTCAAGGGCATACAAACTAGTTAAACCATGTTATTGATATTATTATTGATAGAATTACAGCTGCGTGTGGAATATACAGCATGCATTACATAATTCACTTTTCAGTTTACTCATGCCATTGATGATACAGGTCTTCTGGGAATCACACCGACATACATAATGGTGAAGAGAAATATCTTTAAAACCGTGTCTTGTGTTCTAGCTTGTCTTGACTTGTCCACTAGTTAAACTCCACACACATCAATGTAGAAAACCCCTTTAGTGCTGAGCAAGGAGAAGAGAAATTAGACAGAACCTTGCATCCTAATTATTTTGACAAATAAAAATGTAGCTTGGTCATCTCTGAACCACCAACCTCTAATTTCACACACTATTTTGCTGCATATTCTGTGTAAACAAACACTTATATTGCCCCGCAGACACAACTTCATCCCGACACCATATTGTATGATGTGCCAGGGGAAATATAACAAATAACCTGCAGCACGCCGTATGGAAACAGGATATTACATCTAAGACACCAATCTGCTGACTAAGGGAACTTCCAAGATGGACAGCCTCCCATACCTCACAAAGGCACAACTGATCCAACTGATCCAAACACTTGTTTCCTGTAATGAACATCGTAGTCCTTTTGTTTGAATAGTACCAGACTCAGTAACAATTGAAAAAACAAACAAAAAAAAACCCACATTTTTTCAGGTGAAAACCTGATATGGGTATATGGGTATCAAGTAATGTTATTATCTGCAGACCCAGGTGCAAGTCTTCACAGTTTAGTGTAAAGTATTGAAATTACACATTGGTGTATCGACTGCCTCTCTGGTCAAGCACCAGTTACTGAATTCAAATGTTGCGTTGGCTTTCTTAGTTTACTCTTGTATGACTGGTGCACACTTTTGTCACCCCCTTGTTTAATCAGCACAAGGCTCGCTGTCCCAGCCATTGGGCAGAGTTAGCCTCAGGAGAGCGTGTTAAGTTACCCTTTAAAAAAAACCCAAAACCCTACATTTTAATGACAGGATTTTTGTCCTTGTGCAATGAAAATAAATCCATTATACCTAGTATTCTGCTTTCTCAAGGATCCCAAAATAGCATATTATATAAAAGCTACAGATAAAGATGAAAAAAGCAATTGATCACTGGCCAATGGCAATAAACTGCCACATCACTGTCACCGTTTGTTCTTGCCCAACGGAAGTTTGATGCGTCACAGGAAATACAAAAATGTGCATGCTTGTGGACTCTTAGGTGTCACTGGGTTCAAAGATATGCTCTGTCCAACTTGATTCATGTTCCAGCCTCTCTGAGTCATGGCTACTCCCCATCCAATTACCATCCCATAATATATCAAGGGAATTATAGCTAGACTGAAAAAGTCAGGAGTGACTTGAAGACACTTGTGGGTAATGGACAGTGGTGACGTGTGGTTCTGATCATGCTACAAAAGTAATGATTCAGTTGGAGGGATGCCAGGTCTACTGATAAGTAGGTCGAAGGATGGTGTGCTTGATCCTGTTCCCCCTGATCCTGCAGCGACAACTTGCCTTCAATTATTGTTTTTTTTCCCCTCTCTCCACTTTTTTTTTTAATAGGAAAGCGGGAAAGAAAATCTATTTCATCAGTAAGGGGGGGGAGTGTGTGTTCATCAACTCAAGGCTATCAGAAACCCCTATGCTAATGGGTTACATGAATTAATATTCATGAGAGAGTCTGAACTTGAACTGGTATATTGGATGTGCAGGTCAGGATAAATGTGTCAGGGATAATTGCTTATGGATGGTATTAAATATATATAACACTTCAAAGGTGGACTTCATTTAGTTTGTGCAATTTATCTGTGAAGAGTTGTTACGGACAAGTTTGGATGTGCAGAAGTGTGATTTATGTATAGATCTGCAAGACATTTGCAGACAAAGGTGAAAGGTCAAACATTGTAGATAATGAATTTGATAAAATCACATTCTAAATTGTTGAAATCTGTCTAAAACTCCTTACTCACTAAAATTAAGCACTTTTAAACCCAGGTGAAGCTGCTAAAAAGGCAATTAACACCATTACCATTGCCAGTGGTTGATCTGCCCTGTGGTGTTTTTCACCCGTGCTTGAATTGTGACATCATCAACATGGATGAACCAGAAACAAATGAGGAAAACCCCCCCCCAACTCAATCTTACAGTATTTACTATTTTGCATCTTTAACTCCTCTCTTTGCTCCCTCCATAAATTAATCATTTATATGATCTGAAAAGTAAAGACCGCTACAAATGCTAAACAGCTAACAGCTGGAAGATGCATGTGCCTCGTAGCATTGCACGGGAAATGCCACATCTGGGCATAAGTAGAGTAAATGAAGAATAAATTTGTATGTTCACCCTGGTCCAGAACCAAAGCCAATAAAAACCCTGGTGCTTTGCAGGCATTTATGCAGATAAAACACATTCCCACAGGTAAAGAAAAAAACCTGTTTAAACCATAAACCTGTTGATTATTTATACTGCAAAAATTGTCGTTTTACGTTCATAATTCCAATCCATTCAAGTACATTTAAAAAATGTACCACAGTGAAATGATATATACGTTGATGTCTGAAGTACTTCACAGCTGAATAATTGATATCTTTAGCGCATCACTTACTGCAACTCTGTACAAATGAATAAACAAGGATGGCACAGGCAACAGCAAAAAAAAAAGAAAACCGGAGCGATTGTTAGAAATAACAACATATTTCACTACATTTTGGCAGTCAATAAACTCGAGGCTTTCTGGTATGAGTTTGCCTGCAATGCAAAAACAGTGTGGCAAAGAGAATAGCCCCTAAAGCAGCAGAGGATAGGAGCTACTACACCAATCTAAATTCAGACCCAGAGCAGGTTTGGGGTTATGAGTGACTGATGGTGTGCCTCCTCTGTTGTGTTGAATTCCATTAGTAATGTGTTTTTTTTCTTTTTTATTACTCTGGAGCCATTGCCAAAACGTAACAAAAAGTAAGGGCGTAAAATAGTTTTGCAAGGTTTGGAAATGGAACGGTCGAAATAAAAATAAGCAAGTGTAACCAGTGGATTTAAGTGACCAACATTCCATAGAAATGGAAGACACTTTGAAGTCCGCATTAGCACAGATCGAAGTTGCCCTCACTCCTCATTCTCACTCTTCTCCTCAACCTCAAATCTTTTCAACACAATTCAAAGTTCCTTCGATGCAGTTCATTCGTTTGGACAGATAAGGGTATATCTTGATAATACAACTTGAGGAAGAGCCGAGCACTGTCGGCATTCTCCATCCCACATTCACGACAAATTACCGTGCTGCCACTCCTCATCTTGTAATTAGTATTTTCATCCAAATATTTGATTTTGTATCATTCTTTCCAACGACTTACTCGCTGAAGTGCACTCTTATTTCTGGGATGGTTTCATCAGATAAGACACTGTGTCAAGGAAACTAGGGTACAGTGCCTTCCCTGTGTGTCATGAAGCTTGGATCCAAATGACTGGGTAGAGAAGAGACTCTGAGGATGCTGCCAGAAAGCACGCCAGTATAGACAGGTAGTGACACTTTTACTTCTCCGACTTTCCCAGCATGGACTGAGACTTTCATGTGAGTGCAGAGCTCAGTAACTGATGTCTAGTACTTCTCAGATGATTTTTGATTTTGCCGGCTTTGAGGATTTCATATAGCCTCTTAGGACACAACAAAGTTTGATACTTCTAATATGTTGCATCTGACGCGTTCCTTTAACTAGTGTAAAACCCATCAGCCAGCTTGCTAAATAAAGTTTGTGAAAACAAGTTTTTGCCGAAGTGGTTAAGAATATTACATATCTTATTCTATTTGTAGTCACAGCAGTCAGGTATCGCGCTATGTCTGCCCCCATCCTATTGTGCAACTTATCCCCCAGTTTTTCCTTTTCTTTTAAAACGGGTATTGCCTTAAAGCTGCATTTCATACAAAATAAATATAAAATATACTTCTTCTCTGTGGCTGTGAATTTCAATAAATATTATGTGTCGCTGTAAAAATCCTTTATTGGTTATAAAGGAATCTTTTCAATTTAAACACCGAGTGGATTGAATGGACCATGGTATGTCATGTCAGTCTCTGCTGTAATGTAGAAAGAAGACAGCAACAGGATTTTGATGATGTTGTCATGGAAACGGGCTATTTAAAATAAAGGGGTATGAGCTCTTCCTGGTGGGAAGTATGCTGTGGTTCCATGCCAAAAACATGTCGGGGGGGGGGGAATTGTTGTTTCGAAGATAACGTGCAGGTACATGATGTCTTTTTGGACAAACCAATTTCAATGAATTCACATTTGTGTAAATGCTGTAATCTTCCCTGCACTTTGCAGTTACACCATAACAATATCATTTTTTTGTTATCTCTATTTGCTGTGCTCACTAGTAACTTTTGATGGCTGTAAAAAAAAAAAAAAAGAAGGGACTTCAGAGCATTGTACTGTCTCCTTTTCAAATCTATGTGGCAAAGCTGTGGTTTGTTATCTACCATATTTTTCTCAGCTTGTTTATGTATACTGCATGTTCGTTACACTGTGTTTGCCTTTGTTAGATTGAAAATATGATCTCCTGCAGCTACATAAACTAAATCAATGAGGCCGTGAATGCTTCATACTACAAACTTTAACCTTGCAAAATCAAATTAATGGCAAATAGTGTGTCTTTAAATTGATGATAACGGTGAACAACACTCACTGTGAATGTATGTCTCCTTAACATCAAGACTTCGTCACAGCAATTTTCATTAGATATAAATATCTTGACTTAATCCACAATAAAGGATGCGCTCAAAGTAAACAGAGTTATTTAGTTGACGATGGCATTAAGTTAAACGCACATTACTTCACACAGACTGATTCAATGGTTCTCAAACTGGAGCAACCCGCTCTCTATGGAGATGTGTTTTCTCCCCTAATTGACTTGCCTCACAAACAGTTTGCATTCAGAGGACCTGCAATCGCACTCATATGTGACACAGCAGGTACTCCATGGCACAGGATATCATTGCTTAAGGCAAGGTGATGGGGGATAATAATCTGCCATCCTTTATGTTTAATATTTAAATCCCAGAGGTAAAGAGAGAAAGATGGCCGTGTCCTTGTTTCGCGCACCCTCTCTACTCCATCAACACAGCCCACAGTAATCAGTCAAAATAGCAACGTGCAAATCTGCAATTGTATTCGTGTTTTTTCCCCGAAACAACTATGACAGATGCGTCCTAAAAGGCTATAAACAAATATAATTGCAGACAGGCTACATTTCCGTGTAGTTACCATGCAGAATTTTTGTCATAAAGATGCTACTTGTTTGTTGCCGTTCTCGTTGTTTTTGACATTGTCCACTTATGCAGTATGTGGCGAAAAACATAAAAGCTCTGTCCTATTTATGAGACCGAGTGATGCTGCGGGCAACATTTCCCGTCTCTGCGGTACATCTGTGATTATAAGTGTTTGTTATGTGCCTTTTAAGATTTTCTTAACTGTGTAAACACACATTCATTCCCCCTCCATTTGCAACAATTACTCATTTTCCACATGTTTCCTTCCCCCAAACCTGATGGGAATATATTTTTGTAGGTCAGTTTGGGGAAGTGCAGGATAATATATTGCTTATGCATTAAATGGGTATACGCTACATTCACAGCGACAGCGTTTACCCCAGAGCACTGCAGCAGGCAGTTAAGAGACCAGGAAAGGTCGAATAGCTTGGGCAGAATAAGCGCTACATGTAAATGTTGATACATTTCTTTTACTCAAGAAATGATGAAATCGGATATTTTTAACATTGTCACCTTAAACAGTTAGAGTTTTAAAGACAATTATAGCATGGCATTTGGAATCGGTAATTAGATGATGAATATTATTCCATGACATTCAATAATGTTTGGCTACATTCATTATTTTCACATGCAACAGTTTTCATACTTGACATTCTGGGCTGGAAATCCTGACGGCAGTTAGGCCGTGTTTTTATATTCTCACTGCTCGTTAGTCTGAGCACCTGACAAAATCGCTAAAATCATCATATCACCATGTACGCTACAAACGGAACACACAAAAAAAGTCACTGCCTCTGATTGTCAAAGCTCTAGTGGTGTTTTTTGTGTGTGTGTGGTGAACATACACTGAACCTGTGTTCATAATTCAGCCGGCAAGCTCCTGTTCAGCAGTCTAATTATATCCACTGTATATTCAATAGGGACGTGAGCATCTCTTAGCGGGTTCCATCCATGCAGCTGAATGTGTGTGCATAAACGTGGGCTTGATTAACAAGTCGCTGAGTCAGCCGCATGTGCTCCGGTGAAGTCTTTCACGCCACCAGACTCTCTAACCTACAGCAAGACCAGGAATAACTGCTCATCAATTGTTGTTGACTCTGTATGTACCTCTGAAAATTCACTTGGAAGTCCGACTTATTTTCCCACTTTTAGTCCATTTAAGATCGAGAAATTCCATTTTCGTTTTCCACCACTGCTTGTAAGAAGCACCATCTTGCTTTCACGTCATTAAACGCATATTGAAATAGTGTCTGTATGTCATCAAGAAACCCTCGGCTATTAATGGAAATGGAATTGTGTGAAAAAGTGAATAAAACTTGCCTCAATCTCAGACTGTTACTGATGTTAACACTTTTTTTAAGACAGCGTTAAAGCAGAGCAGCTTTATTATTTCACATTTACTAATTTCCTTGGACCTGAGCTCATTTAGGAGAACTGCTGTGAGCAGGGGGTCAGAGGTAGTAAGACTGATTCCTCACAAAAGATCGAAGTACATCACAAAATAGCAGCTGGGTGCTTGATACCGTACCAGAAGATATGGAATGATGAGAATAGTTTTCAGACCTATATATAGATAAATGCTTGCTTTTCCTCCTGTTATACATTCTCATAAAAAGCACAGAAGGTCAATATTTCTATATCTAATGAAGATACCTAAAGCTGCAGGAAATATGGCCAATGCTACACGCTAAAGGGCAGCTCGTTAATCTAGTCACAGTGGGGAAGCAAAGCAAAGTACGAGAACCTAAATGTCTTTCACCAGGATAAGCATAGGAGATGGAATATGTCAAATCTTAAGGTCAGGCAGGTGCTTCACAATGATGTATTTTGATAAGAACGAGTCATCTTACAATTGATCATGAAATTACTTGAAACTGACTACTGGCGAGACCATTATGTGCGGAGCCTTTGTTGGCAGCATCGGTAACAGAGCTTAAACCACAGAAGCAACTACTACTACTACTACGACTTGTAAAAAATGAAATATGTTCTGAGTCCTACTGTGAACAAACAATCATAAAAAGTAAGGTGTAACAAAAGCTAGTGACCTTTATGAAAACATCTGTCATCGCACTCCGTGGTTCTCACACGGTGGGGCTTAAAAGTGGGTCAGAGAATCATGTCAGTGTTGCTGTTGTGAGCCCATAGAAACAATTTCATTTTTTATTGTAGAGTGTGAGGTAGAGAAATGTATGTT